>NW_027438000.1:0-52308 GCF_965140245.1 Athene noctua | reverse complement strand
GAGAACCGCTTTTGCTCTGCGTAGCGTTCCGGGCAGCGGGTAGAACCAGGCAGAGAATTCCCGGCTAGCAGCTTCCCTGTGGCGGGCAAGTGCAAACGTACACGTTTTCGGCCGAAAACGCGTTTTCCGGCGAAAACGCACACCACGGCTCTTTCTGAGAAAAAGCAAGCACGGAGGACGAGAACCGCTTTTGCCCTGCGTAGCGTTCCGGGCAGCGGGTAGAACCAGGCAGAGAATTCCCGGCTAGCAGCTTCCCTGTGGCGGGGAAGTGCAAACGTACACGTTTTCGGCCGAAAACGCGTTTTCCGGCGAAAACGCACACCACGGCTCTTTCTGAGAAAAAGCAAGCACGGAGGACGAGAACCGCTTTTGCTCTGCGTAGCGTTCCGGGCAGCGGCTAGAACCACGCAGAGATTTCCCGGCTAGCAGCTTCCCTGTGGCGGGGAAGTGCAAACGTGCACGTTTTCGGCCGAAAACGCGTTTTCCGGCGAAATCGCACACCACGGCTCTTTCTGAGAAAAAGCAAGCACGGAGGACGAGTACCGCTTTTGCCCTGCGTAGCGTTCCGGGCAGCGGGTAGAACCAGGCAGAGAATTCCCGGCTAGCAGCTTCCCTGTGGCGGGGAAGTGCAAACGTGCACGTTTTCGGCCGAAAACGCGTTTTCCGGCGAAATCGCACACCACGGCTCTTTCTGAGAAAAAGCAAGCACGGAGGACGAGTACCGCTTTTGCCCTGCGTAGCGTTCCGGGCAGCGGGTAGAACCAGGCAGAGAATTCCCGGCTAGCAGCTTCCCTGTGGCGGGGAAGTGCAAACGTACACGTTTTCGGCCGAAAACGCGTTTTCCGGCGAAAACGCACACCACGGCTCTTTCTGAGAAAAAGCAAGCACGGAGGACGAGAACCGCTTTTGCCGTGCGTAGCGTTCCGGGCAGCGGGTAGAACCAGGCAGAGAATTCCCGGCTAGCAGCTTCCCTGTGGCGGGGAAGTGCAAACGTACACGTTTTCGGCCGAAAACGCGTTTTCCGGCGAAAACGCACACCACGGCTCTTTCTGAGAAAAAGCAAGCACGGAGGACGAGAACCGCTTTTGCTCTGCGTAGCGTTCCGGGCAGCGGCTAGAACCAGGCAGAGAATTCCCGGCTAGCAGCTTCCCTGTGGCGGGGAAGTGCAAACGTGCACGTTTTCGGCCGAAAACGCGTTTTCCGGCGAAATCGCACACCACGGCTCTTTCTGAGAAAAAGCAAGCACGGAGGACGAGTACCGCTTTTGCCCTGCGTAGCGTTCCGGGCAGCGGGTAGAACCAGGCAGAGAATTCCCGGCTAGCAGCTTCCCTGTGGCGGGCAAGTGCAAACGTACACGTTTTCGGCCGAAAACGCGTTTTCCGGCGAAATCGCACACCACGGCTCTTTCTGAGAAAAAGCAAGCACGGAGGACGAGAACCGCTTTTGCCCTGCGTAGCGTTCCGGGCAGCGGGTAGAACCAGGCAGAGAATTCCCGGCTAGCAGCTTCCCTGTGGCGGGGAAGTGCAAACGTACACGTTTTCGGCCGAAAACGCGTTTTCCGGCGAAATCGCACACCACGGCTCTTTCTGAGAAAAAGCAAGCACGGAGGACGAGAACCGCTTTTGCTCTGCGTAGCGTTCCGGGCAGCGGCTAGAACCACGCAGAGAATTCCCGGCTAGCAGCTTCCCTGTGGCGGGGAAGTGCAAACGTGCACGTTTTCGGCCGAAAACGCGTTTTCCGGCGAAATCGCACACCACGGCTCTTTCTGAGAAAAAGCAAGCACGGAGGACGAGTACCGCTTTTGCCCTGCGTAGCGTTCCGGGCAGCGGGTAGAACCAGGCAGAGAATTCCCGGCTAGCAGCTTCCCTGTGGCGGGGAAGTGCAAACGTACACGTTTTCGGCCGAAAACGCGTTTTCCGGCGAAATCGCACACCACGGCTCTTTCTGAGAAAAAGCAAGCACGGAGGACGAGAACCGCTTTTGCCCTGCGTAGCGTTCCGGGCAGCGGGTAGAACCAGGCAGAGAATTCCCGGCTAGCAGCTTCCCTGTGGCGGGGAAGTGCAAACGTACACGTTTTCGGCCGAAAACGCGTTTTCCGGCGAAATCGAACTCCACGCTCTTTCTGAGAAAAAGCAAGCGCGGAGGACGAGAACCGCTTTTGCTCTGCGTAGCGTTCCGGGCAGCGGGTAGAACCAGGCAGAGAATTCCCGGCTAGCAGCTTCCCTGTGGCGGGGAAGTGCAAACGTACACGTTTTCGGCCGAAAACGCGTTTTCCGGCGAAATCGCACACCACGGCTCTTTCTGAGAAAAAGCAAGCACGGAGGACGAGAACCGCTTTTGCCCTGCGTAGCGTTCCGGGCAGCGGGTAGAACCAGGCAGAGAATTCCCGGCTAGCAGCTTCCCTGTGGCGGGGAAGTGCAAACGTACACGTTTTCGGCCGAAAACGCGTTTTCCGGCGAAATCGCACACCACGGCTCTTTCTGAGAAAAAGCAAGCACGGAGGACGAGAACCGCTTTTGCCCTGCGTAGCGTTCCGGGCAGCGGGTAGAACCAGGCAGAGAATTCCCGGCTAGCAGCTTCCCTGTGGCGGGCAAGTGCAAACGTACACGTTTTCGGCCGAAAACGCGTTTTCCGGCGAAAACGCACACCACGGCTCTTTCTGAGAAAAAGCAAGCACGGAGGACGAGAACCGCTTTTGCTCTGCGTAGCGATCCGGGCAGCGGCTAGAACCACGCAGAGATTTCCCGGCTAGCAGCTTCCCTGTGGCGGGGAAGTGCAAACGTGCACGTTTTCGGCCGAAAACGCGTTTTCCGGCGAAATCGCACACCACGGCTCTTTCTGAGAAAAAGCAAGCACGGAGGACGAGTACCGCTTTTGCCCTGCGTAGCGTTCCGGGCAGCGGGTAGAACCAGGCAGAGAATTCCCGGCTAGCAGCTTCCCTGTGGCGGGGAAGTGCAAACGTACACGTTTTCGGCCGAAAACGCGTTTTCCGGCGAAATCGCACACCACGGCTCTTTCTGAGAAAAAGCAAGCACGGAGGACGAGAACCGCTTTTGCCCTGCGTAGCGTTCCGGGCAGCGGGTAGAACCAGGCAGAGAATTCCCGGCTAGCAGCTTCCCTGTGGCGGGGAAGTGCAAACGTACACGTTTTCGGCCGAAAACTCGTTTTCCGGCGAAAACGCACACCACGGCTCTTTCTGAGAAAAAGCAAGCACGGAGGACGAGAACCGCTTTTGCCCTGCGTAGCGTTCCGGGCAGCGGGTAGAACCAGGCAGAGAATTCCCGGCTAGCAGCTTCCCTGTGGCGGGGAAGTGCAAACGTACACGTTTTCGGCCGAAAACGCGTTTTCCGGCGAAATCGAACTCCACGGCTCTTTCTGAGAAAAAGCAAGCGCGGAGGACGAGAACCGCTTTTGCTCTGCGTAGCGTTCCGGGCAGCGGCTAGAACCACGCAGAGAATTCCCGGCTAGCAGCTTCCCTGTGGCGGGGAAGTGCAAACGTACACATTTTCGGCCGAAAACGCGTTTTCCGGCGAAATCGCACACCACGGCTCTTTCTGAGAAAAAGCAAGCACGGAGGACGAGTACCGCTTTTGCCCTGCGTAGCGTTCCGGGCAGCGGGTAGAACCAGGCAGAGAATTCCCGGCTAGCAGCTTCCCTGTGGCGGGCAAGTGCAAACGTACACGTTTTCGGCCGAAAACGCGTTTTCCGGCGAAATCGCACACCACGGCTCTTTCTGAGAAAAAGCAAGCACGGAGGACGAGTACCGCTTTTGCCCTGCGTAGCGTTCCGGGCAGCGGGTAGAACCAGGCAGAGAATTCCCGGCTAGCAGCTTCCCTGTGGCGGGGAAGTGCAAACGTACACGTTTTCGGCCGAAAACGCGTTTTCCGGCGAAATCGCACACCACGGCTCTTTCTGAGAAAAAGCAAGCACGGAGGACGAGAACCGCTTTTGCCCTGCGTAGCGTTCCGGGCAGCGGGTAGAACCAGGCAGAGAATTCCCGGCTAGCAGCTTCCCTGTGGCGGGGAAGTGCAAACGTACACGTTTTCGGCCGAAAACGCGTTTTCCGGCGAAATCGAACTCCACGCTCTTTCTGAGAAAAAGCAAGCGCGGAGGACGAGAACCGCTTTTGCTCTGCGTAGCGTTCCGGGCAGCGGCTAGAACCACGCAGAGAATTCCCGGCTAGCAGCTTCCCTGTGGCGGGGAAGTGCAAACGTACACGTTTTCGGCCGAAAACGCGTTTTCCGGCGAAATCGCACACCACGGCTCTTTCTGAGAAAAAGCAAGCACGGAGGACGAGTACCGCTTTTGCCCTGCGTAGCGTTCCGGGCAGCGGGTAGAACCAGGCAGAGAATTCCCGGCTAGCAGCTTCCCTGTGGCGGGGAAGTGCAAACGTACACGTTTTCGGCCGAAAACGCGTTTTCCGGCGAAATCGCACACCACGGCTCTTTCTGAGAAAAAGCAAGCACGGAGGACGAGAACCGCTTTTGCCCTGCGTAGCGTTCCGGGCAGCGGGTAGAACCAGGCAGAGAATTCCCGGCTAGCAGCTTCCCTGTGGCGGGCAAGTGCAAACGTACACGTTTTCGGCCGAAAACGCGTTTTCCGGCGAAAACGCACACCACGGCTCTTTCTGAGAAAAAGCAAGCACGGAGGACGAGAACCGCTTTTGCTCTGCGTAGCGTTCCGGGCAGCGGCTAGAACCACGCAGAGATTTCCCGGCTAGCAGCTTCCCTGTGGCGGGGAAGTGCAAACGTGCACGTTTTCGGCCGAAAACGCGTTTTCCGGCGAAATCGCACACCACGGCTCTTTCTGAGAAAAAGCAAGCACGGAGGACGAGTACCGCTTTTGCCCTGCGTAGCGTTCCGGGCAGCGGGTAGAACCAGGCAGAGAATTCCCGGCTAGCAGCTTCCCTGTGGCGGGGAAGTGCAAACGTACACGTTTTCGGCCGAAAACGCGTTTTCCGGCGAAATCGCACACCACGGCTCTTTCTGAGAAAAAGCAAGCACGGAGGACGAGAACCGCTTTTGCCCTGCGTAGCGTTCCGGGCAGCGGGTAGAACCAGGCAGAGAATTCCCGGCTAGCAGCTTCCCTGTGGCGGGCAAGTGCAAACGTACACGTTTTCGGCCGAAAACGCGTTTTCCGGCGAAAACGCACACCACGGCTCTTTCTGAGAAAAAGCAAGCACGGAGGACGAGAACCGCTTTTGCCCTGCGTAGCGTTCCGGGCAGCGGGTAGAACCAGGCAGAGAATTCCCGGCTAGCAGCTTCCCTGTGGCGGGGAAGTGCAAACGTACACGTTTTCGGCCGAAAACGCGTTTTCCGGCGAAATCGAACTCCACGGCTCTTTCTGAGAAAAAGCAAGCGCGGAGGACGAGAACCGCTTTTGCTCTGCGTAGCGTTCCGGCCAGCGGCTAGAACCACGCAGAGAATTCCCGGCTAGCAGCTTCCCTGTGGCGGGGAAGTGCAAACGTACACATTTTCGGCCGAAAACGCGTTTTCCGGCGAAATCGCACACCACGGCTCTTTCTGAGAAAAAGCAAGCACGGAGGACGAGTACCGCTTTTGCCCTGCGTAGCGTTCCGGGCAGCGGGTAGAACCAGGCAGAGAATTCCCGGCTAGCAGCTTCCCTGTGGCGGGGAAGTGCAAACGTACACGTTTTCGGCCGAAAACGCGTTTTCCGGCGAAATCGCACACCACGGCTCTTTCTGAGAAAAAGCAAGCACGGAGGACGAGTACCGCTTTTGCCCTGCGTAGCGTTCCGGGCAGCGGGTAGAACCAGGCAGAGAATTCCCGGCTAGCAGCTTCCCTGTGGCGGGGAAGTGCAAACGTACACGTTTTCGGCCGAAAACGCGTTTTCCGGCGAAAACGCACACCACGGCTCTTTCTGAGAAAAAGCAAGCACGGAGGACGAGAACCGCTTTTGCCCTGCGTAGCGTTCCGGGCAGCGGGTAGAACCAGGCAGAGAATTCCCGGCTAGCAGCTTCCCTGTGGCGGGCAAGTGCAAACGTACACGTTTTCGGCCGAAAACGCGTTTTCCGGCGAAAACGCACACCACGGCTCTTTCTGAGAAAAAGCAAGCACGGAGGACGAGAACCGCTTTTGCCCTGCGTAGCGTTCCGGGCAGCGGGTAGAACCAGGCAGAGAATTCCCGGCTAGCAGCTTCCCTGTGGCGGGGAAGTGCAAACGTACACGTTTTCGGCCGAAAACGCGTTTTCCGGCGAAATCGCACACCACGGCTCTTTCTGAGAAAAAGCAAGCACGGAGGACGAGAACCGCTTTTGCCCTGCGTAGCGTTCCGGGCAGCGGGTAGAACCAGGCAGAGAATTCCCGGCTAACAGCTTCCCTGTGGCGGGGAAGTGCAAACGTACACGTTTTCGGCCGAGAACGCGTTTTCCGGCGAAATCGCACACCACGTCTCTTTCTGATAAAAAGCAAGCACGGAGGACGAGAACCGCTTTTGCCCTGCGTAGCGTTCCGGGCAGCGGGTAGAACCAGGCAGAGAATTCCCGGCTAGCAGCTTCCCTGTGGCGGGCAAGTGCAAACGTACACGTTTTCGGCCGAAAACGCGTTTTCCGGCGAAAACGCACACCACGGCTCTTTCTGAGAAAAAGCAAGCACGGAGGACGAGAACCGCTTTTGCCCTGCGTAGCGTTCCGGGCAGCGGGTAGAACCAGGCAGAGAATTCCCGGCTAGCAGCTTCCCTGTGGCGGGGAAGTGCAAACGTACACGTTTTCGGCCGAAAACGCGTTTTCCGGCGAAATCGAACTCCACGGCTCTTTCTGAGATAAAGCAAGCACGGAGGACGAGAACCGCTTTTGCTCTGCGTAGCGTTCCGGGCAGCGGCTAGAACCACGCAGAGAATTCCCGGCTAGCAGCTTCCCTGTGGCGGGGAAGTG
The DNA here is from genome assembly GCF_965140245.1 of Athene noctua. Lineage (NCBI taxonomy): Eukaryota > Metazoa > Chordata > Aves > Strigiformes > Strigidae > Athene > Athene noctua. The sequence goes on along the minus strand of NW_027438000.1, from coordinate 45,416 downwards.
CAAACGTACACGTTTTCGGCCGAAAACGCGTTTTCCGGCGAAATCGCACACCACGGCTCTTTCTGAGAAAAAGCAAGCACGGAGGACGAGTACCGCTTTTGCCCTGCGTAGCGTTCCGGGCAGCGGGTAGAACCAGGCAGAGAATTCCCGGCTAGCAGCTTCCCTGTGGCGGGGAAGTGCAAACGTACACGTTTTCGGCCGAAAACGCGTTTTCCGGCGAAAACGCACACCACGGCTCTTTCTGAGAAAAAGCAAGCACGGAGGACGAGAACCGCTTTTGCCCTGCGTAGCGTTCCGGGCAGCGGGTAGAACCAGGCAGAGAATTCCCGGCTAGCAGCTTCCCTGTGGCGGGGAAGTGCAAACGTACACGTTTTCGGCCGAAAACGCGTTTTCCGGCGAAATCGCACACCACGGCTCTTTCTGAGAAAAAGCAAGCACGGAGGACGAGAACCGCTTTTGCCCTGCGTAGCGTTCCGGGCAGCGGGTAGAACCAGGCAGAGAATTCACGGCTAGCAGCTTCCCTGTGGCGGGGAAGTGCAAACGTACACGTTTTCGGCCGAAAACGCGTTTTCCGGCGAAATCGCACACCACGGCTCTTTCTGAGAAAAAGCAAGCACGGAGGACGAGAACCGCTTTTGCCCTGCGTAGCGTTCCGGGCAGCGGGTAGAACCAGGCAGAGAATTCCCGGCTAGCAGCTTCCCTGTGGCGGGGAAGTGCAAACGTACACGTTTTCGGCCGAAAACGCGTTTTCCGGCGAAAACGCACACCACGGCTCTTTCTGAGAAAAAGCAAGCACGGAGGACGAGAACCGCTTTTGCCCTGCGTAGCGTTCCGGGCAGCGGGTAGAACCAGGCAGAGAATTCCCGGCTAGCAGCTTCCCTGTGGCGGGCAAGTGCAAACGTACACGTTTTCGGCCGAAAACGCGTTTTCCGGCGAAAACGCACACCACGGCTCTTTCTGAGAAAAAGCAAGCACGGAGGACGAGAACCGCTTTTGCCCTGCGTAGCGTTCCGGGCAGCGGGTAGAACCAGGCAGAGAATTCCCGGCTAGCAGCTTCCCTGTGGCGGGGAAGTGCAAACGTACACGTTTTCGGCCGAAAACGCGTTTTCCGGCGAAAACGCACACCACGGCTCTTTCTGAGAAAAAGCAAGCACGGAGGACGAGAACCGCTTTTGCCCTGCGTAGCGTTCCGGGCAGCGGGTAGAACCAGGCAGAGAATTCCCGGCTAGCAGCTTCCCTGTGGCGTGCAAGTGCAAACGTACACGTTTTCGGCCGAAAACGCGTTTTCCGGCGAAATCGCACACCACGGCTCTTTCGGAGAAAAAGCAAGCACGGAGGACGAGAACCGCTTTTGCTCTGCGTAGCGTTCCGGGCAGCGGCTAGAACCACGCAGAGAATTCCCGGCTAGCAGCTTCCCTGTGGCGGGGAAGTGCAAACGTACACGTTTTCGGCCGAAAACGCGTTTTCCGGCGAAATCGCACACCACGGCTCTTTCTGAGAAAAAGCAAGCACGGAGGACGAGTACCGCTTTTGCCCTGCGTAGCGTTCCGGGCAGCGGGTAGAACCAGGCAGAGAATTCCCGGCTAGCAGCTTCCCTGTGGCGGGGAAGTGCAAACGTACACGTTTTCGGCCGAAAACGCGTTTTCCGGCGAAATCGCACACCACGGCTCTTTCTGAGAAAAAGCAAGCACGGAGGACGAGAACCGCTTTTGCCCTGCGTAGCGTTCCGGGCAGCGGGTAGAACCAGGCAGAGAATTCCCGGCTAGCAGCTTCCCTGTGGCGGGGAAGTGCAAACGTACACGTTTTCGGCCGAAAACGCGTTTTCCGGCGAAATCGAACTCCACGGCTCTTTCTGAGAAAAAGCAAGCACGGAGGACGAGAACCGCTTTTGCTCTGCGTAGCGTTCCGGGCAGCGGCTAGAACCAGGCAGAGAATTCCCGGCTAGCAGCTTCCCTGTGGCGGGGAAGTGCAAACGTACACGTTTTCGGCCGAAAACGCGTTTTCCGGCGAAATCGCACACCACGGCTCTTTCTGAGAAAAAGCAAGCACGGAGGACGAGTACCGCTTTTGCCCTGCGTAGCGTTCCGGGCAGCGGGTAGAACCAGGCAGAGAATTCCCGGCTAGCAGCTTCCCTGTGGCGGGCAAGTGCAAACGTACACGTTTTCGGCCGAAAACGCGTTTTCCGGCGAAAACGCACACCACGGCTCTTTCTGAGAAAATGCAAGCACGGAGGACGAGAACCGCTTTTGCCCTGCGTAGCGTTCCGGGCAGCGGGTAGAACCAGGCAGAGAATTCCCGGCTAGCAGCTTCCCTGTGGCGGGGAAGTGCAAACGTACACGTTTTCGGCCGAAAACGCGTTTTCCGGCGAAATCGCACACCACGGCTCTTTCTGAGAAAAAGCAAGCACGGAGGACGAGAACCGCTTTTGCCCTGCGTAGCGTTCCGGGCAGCGGGTAGAACCAGGCAGAGAATTCCCGGCTAGCAGCTTCCCTGTGGCGGGGAAGTGCAAACGTACACGTTTTCGGCCGAAAACGCGTTTTCCGGCGAAATCGCACACCACGGCTCTTTCTGAGAAAAAGCAAGCACGGAGGACGAGAACCGCTTTAGCCCTGCGTAGCGTTCCGGGCAGCGGGTAGAACCAGGCAGAGAATTCCCGGCTAACAGCTTCCCTGTGGCGGGCAAGTGCAAACGTACACGTTTTCGGCCGAAAACGCGTTTTCCGGCGAAATCGCACACCACGGCTCTTTCTGAGAAAAAGCAAGCACGGAGGACGAGAACCGCTTTTGCCCTGCGTAGCGTTCCGGGCAGCGGGTAGAACCAGGCAGAGAATCCCGGCTAGCAGCTTCCCTGTGGCGGGGAAGTGCAAACGTACACGTTTTCGGCCGAAAACGCGTTTTCCGGCGAAAACGCACACCACGGCTCTTTCTGAGAAAAAGCAAGCACGGAGGACGAGAACCGCTTTTGCCCTGCGTAGCGTTCCGGGCAGCGGGTAGAACCAGGCAGAGAATTCCCGGCTAGCAGCTTCCCTGTGGCGGGGAAGTGCAAACGTACACGTTTTCGGCCGAAAACGCGTTTTCCGGCGAAAACGCACACCACGGCTCTTTCTGAGAAAAAGCAAGCACGGAGGACGAGAACCGCTTTTGCCCTGCGTAGCGTTCCGGGCAGCGGGTAGAACCAGGCAGAGAATTCCCGGCTAGCAGCTTCCCTGTGGCGGGGAAGTGCAAACGTACACGTTTTCGGCCGAAAACGCGTTTTCCGGCGAAATCGCACACCACGGCTCTTTCTGAGAAAAAGCAAGCACGGAGGACGAGAACCGCTTTTGCCCTGCGTAGCGTTCCGGGCAGCGGGTAGAACCAGGCAGAGAATTCCCGGCTAGCAGCTTCCCTGTGGCGGGGAAGTGCAAACGTACACGTTTTCGGCCGAAAACGCGTTTTCCGGCGAAATCGCACACCACGGCTCTTTCTGAGAAAAAGCAAGCACGGAGGACGAGAACCGCTTTTCCTCTGCGTAGCGTTCCGGGCAGCGGGTAGAACCAGGCAGAGAATTCCCGGCTAGCAGCTTCCCTGTGGCGGGGAAGTGCAAACGTACACGTTTTCGGCCGAAAACGCGTTTTCCGGCGAAATCGCACACCACGGCTCTTTCTGAGAAAAAGCAAGCACGGAGGACGAGAACCGCTTTTGCCCTGCGTAGCGTTCCGGGCAGCGGGTAGAACCAGGCAGAGAATTCCCGGCTAACAGCTTCCCTGTGGCGGGGAAGTGCAAACGTACACGTTTTCGGCCGAAAACGCGTTTTCCGGCGAAATCGCACACCACGGCTCTTTCTGAGAAAAAGCAAGCACGGAGGACGAGAACCGCTTTTGCCCTGCGTAGCGTTCCGGGCAGCGGGTAGAACCAGGCAGAGAATTCCCGGCTAGCAGCTTCCCTGTGGCGGGGAAGTGCAAACGTACACGTTTTCGGCCGAAAACGCGTTTTCCGGCGAAATCGCACACCACGGCTCTTTCTGAAAGAAAGCAAGCACGGAGGACGAGAACCGCCTTTGCCCTGCGTAGCGTTCCGGGCAGCGGGTAGAACCAGGCAGAGAATTCCCGGCTAGCAGCTTCCCTGTGGCGGGGAAGTGCAAACGTACACGTTTTCGGCCGAAAACGCGTTTTCCGGCGAAATCGCACACCACGGCTCTTTCTGAGAAAAAGCAAGCACGGAGGACGAGAACCGCTTTTGCCCTGCGTAGCGTTCCGGGCAGCGGGTAGAACCAGGCAGAGAATTCCCGGCTAGCAGCTTCCCTGTGGCGGGGAAGTGCAAACGTACACGTTTTCGGCCGAAAACGCGTTTTCCGGCGAAATCGCACACCACGGACTTTCTGAGAAAAAGCAAGCACGGAGGACGAGAACCGCTTTTGCACTGCGTAGCGTTCCGGGCAGCGGCTAGAACCACGCAGAGAATTCCCGGCTAGCAGCTTCCCTGTGGCGGGGAAGTGCAAACGTACACGTTTTCGGCCGAAAACGCGTTTTCCGGCGAAATCGCACACCACGGCTCTTTCTGAGAAAAAGCAAGCACGGAGGACGAGTACCGCTTTTGCCCTGCGTAGCGTTCCGGGCAGCGGGTAGAACCAGGCAGAGAATTCCCGGCTAGCAGCTTCCCTGTGGCGGGCAAGTGCAAACGTACACGTTTTCGGCCGAAAACGCGTTTTCCGGCGAAATCGCACACCACGGCTCTTTCTGAGAAAAAGCAAGCACGGAGGACGAGAACCGCTTTTGCCCTGCGTAGCGTTCCGGGCAGCGGGTAGAACCAGGCAGAGAATTCCCGGCTAGCAGCTTCCCTGTGGCGGGGAAGTGCAAACGTACACGTTTTCGGCCGAAAACGCGTTTTCCGGCGAAATCGCACACCACGGCTCTTTCTGAGAAAAAGCAAGCACGGAGGACGAGAACCGCCTTTGCCCTGCGTAGCGTTCCGGGCAGCGGGTAGAACCAGGCAGAGAATTCCCGGCTAGCAGCTTCCCTGTGGCGGGGAAGTGCAAACGTACACGTTTTCGGCCGAAAACGCGTTTTCCGGCGAAAACGCACACCACGGCTCTTTCTGAGAAAAAGCAAGCACGGAGGACGAGAACCGCTTTTGCCCTGCGTAGCGTTCCGGGCAGCGGGTAGAACCAGGCAGAGAATTCCCGGCTAGCAGCTTCCCTGTGGCGGGGAAGTGCAAACGTATACGTTTTCGGCCGAAAACGCGTTTTCCGGCGAAAACGCACACCACGGCTCTTTCTGAGAAAAAGCAAGCACGGAGGACGAGAACCGCTTTTGCCCTGCGTAGCGTTCCGGGCAGCGGGTAGAACCAGGCAGAGAATTCCCGGCTAGCAGCTTCCCTGTGGCGGGGAAGTGCAAACGTACACGTTTTCGGCCGAAAACGCGTTTTCCGGCGAAATCGCACACCACGGCTCTTTCTGAGAAAAAGCAAGCACGGAGGACGAGAACCGCTTTTGCCCTGCGTAGCGTTCCGGGCAGCGGGTAGAACCAGGCAGAGAATTCCCGGCTAGCAGCTTCCCTGTGGCGGGGAAGTGCAAACGTACACGTTTTCGGCCGAAAACGCGTTTTCCGGCGAAATCGCACACCACGGCTCTTTCTGAGAAAAAGCAAGCAGGGAGGACGAGAACCGCTTTTGCCCTGCGTATCGTTCCGGGCAGCGGGTAGAACCAGGCAGAGAATTCCCGGCTAACAGCTTCCCTGTGGCGGGGAAGTGCAAACGTACACGTTTTCGGCCGAAAACGCGTTTTCCGGCGAAATCGCACACCACGGCTCTTTCTGATAAAAAGCAAGCACGGAGGACGAGAACCGCTTTTGCCCTGCGTAGCGTTCCGGGCAGCGGGTAGAACCAGGCAGAGAATTCCCGGCTAGCAGCTTCCCTGTGGCGGGCAAGTGCAAACGTACACGTTTTCGGCCGAAAACGCGTTTTCCGGCGAAAACGCACACCACGGCTCTTTCTGAGAAAAAGCAAGCACGGAGGACGAGAACCGCTTTTGCCCTGCGTAGCGTTCCGGGCAGCGGGTAGAACCAGGCAGAGAATTCCCGGCTAGCAGCTTCCCTGTGGCGGGGAAGTGCAAACGTACACGTTTTCGGCCGAAAACGCGTTTTCCGGCGAAATCGCACACCACGGCTCTTTCTGAGAAAAAGCAAGCACGGAGGACGAGAACCGCTTTTGCCCTGCGTAGCGTTCCGGGCAGCGGGTAGAACCAGGCAGAGAATTCCCGGCTAACAGCTTCCCTGTGGCGGGGAAGTGCAAACGTACACGTTTTCGGCCGAAAACGCGTTTTCCGGCGAAATCGCACACCACGGCTCTTTCTGAGAAAAAGCAAGCACGGAGGACGAGAACCGCTTTTGCCCTGCGTAGCGTTCCGGGCAGCGGGTAGAACCAGGCAGAGAATTCCCGGCTAGCAGCTTCCCTGTGGCGGGGAAGTGCAAACGTACACGATTTCGGCCGAAAACGCGTTTTCCGGCGAAAACGCACACCACGGCTCTTTCTGAGAAAAAGCAAGCACGGAGGACGAGAACCGCTTTTGCCCTGCGTAGCGTTCCGGGCAGCGGGTAGAACCAGGCAGAGAATTCCCGGCTAGCAGCTTCCCTGTGGCGGGGAAGTGCAAACGTACACGTTTTCGGCCGAAAACGCGTTTTCCGGCGAAATCGAACTCCACGGCTCTTTCTGAGAAAAAGCAAGCACGGAGGACGAGAACCGCTTTTGCTCTGCGTAGCGTTCCGGGCAGCGGCTAGAACCACGCAGAGATTTCCCGGCTAGCAGCTTCCCTGTGGCGGGGAAGTGCAAACGTGCACGTTTTCGGCCGAAAACGCGTTTTCCGGCGAAATCGCACACCACGGCTCTTTCTGAGAAAAAGCAAGCACGGAGGACGAGTACCGCTTTTGCCCTGCGTAGCGTTCCGGGCAGCGGGTAGAACCAGGCAGAGAATTCCCGGCTAGCAGCTTCCCTGTGGCGGGGAAGTGCAAACGTACACGTTTTCGGCCGAAAACGCGTTTTCCGGCGAAATCGCACACCACGGCTCTTTCTGAGAAAAAGCAAGCACGGAGGACGAGAACCGCTTTTGCCCTGCGTAGCGTTCCGGGCAGCGGGTAGAACCAGGCAGAGAATTCCCGGCTAGCAGCTTCCCTGTGGCGGGGAAGTGCAAACGTACACGTTTTCGGCCGAAAACGCGTTTTCCGGCGAAAACGCACACCACGGCTCTTTCTGAGAAAAAGCAAGCACGGAGGACGAGAACCGCTTTTGCCCTGCGTAGCGTTCCGGGCAGCGGGTAGAACCAGGCAGAGAATTCCCGGCTAGCAGCTTCCCTGTGGCGGGGAAGTGCAAACGTACACGTTTTCGGCCGAAAACGCGTTTTCCGGCGAAATCGAACTCCACGGCTCTTTCTGAGAAAAAGCAAGGGCGGAGGACGAGAACCGCTTTTGCTCTGCGTAGCGTTCCGGGCAGCGGCTAGAACCACGCAGAGAATTCCCGGCTAGCAGCTTCCTTGTGGCGGGGAAGTGCAAACGTACACGTTTTCGGCCGAAAACGCGTTTTCCGGCGAAATCGCACACCACGGCTCTTTCTGAGAAAAAGCAAGCACGGAGGACGAGTACCGCTTTTGCCCTGCGTAGCGTTCCGGGCAGCGGGTAGAACCAGGCAGAGAATTCCCGGCTAGCAGCTTCCCTGTGGCGGGGAAGTGCAAACGTACACGTTTTCGGCCGAAAACGCGTTTTCCGGCGAAATCGCACACCACGGCTCTTTCTGAGAAAAAGCAAGCACGGAGGACGAGTACCGCTTTTGCCCTGCGTAGCGTTCCGGGCAGCGGGTAGAACCAGGCAGAGAATTCCCGGCTAGCAGCTTCCCTGTGGCGGGGAAGTGCAAACGTACACGTTTTCGGTCGAAAACGCGTTTTCCGGCGAAAACGCACACCACGGCTCTTTCTGAGAAAAAGCAAGCACGGAGGACGAGAACCGCTTTTGCCCTGCGTAGCGTTCCGGGCAGCGGGTAGAACCAGGCAGAGAATTCCCGGCTAGCAGCTTCCCTGTGGCGGGGAAGTGCAAACGTACACGTTTTCGGCCGAAAACGCGTTTTCCGGCGAAATCGCACACCACGGCTCTTTCTGAGAAAAAGCAAGCACGGAGGACGAGAACCGCTTTTGCCCTGCGTAGCGTTCCGGGCAGCGGGTAGAACCAGGCAGAGAATTCCCGGCTAACAGCTTCCCTGTGGCGGGGAAGTGCAAACGTACACGTTTTCGGCCGAGAACGCGTTTTCCGGCGAAATCGCACACCACGTCTCTTTCTGATAAAAAGCAAGCACGGAGGACGAGAACCGCTTTTGCCCTGCGTAGCGTTCCGGGCAGCGGGTAGAACCAGGCAGAGAATTCCCGGCTAGCAGCTTCCCTGTGGCGGGGAAGTGCAAACGTACACGTTTTCGGCCGAAAACGCGTTTTCCGGCGAAATCGCACACCACGGCTCTTTCTGAGAAAAAGCAAGCACGGAGGACGAGTACCGCTTTTGCCCTGCGTAGCGTTCCGGGCAGCGGGTAGAACCAGGCAGAGAATTCCCGGCTAGCAGCTTCCCTGTGGCGGGGAAGTGCAAACGTACACGTTTTCGGCCGAAAACGCGTTTTCCGGCGAAATCGCACACCACGGCTCTTTCTGAGAAAAAGCAAGCACGGAGGACGAGAACCGCTTTTGCCCTGCGTAGCGTTCCGGGCAGCGGGTAGAACCAGGCAGAGAATTCCCGGCTAGCAGCTTCCCTGTGGCGGGGAAGTGCAAACGTACACGTTTTCGGCCGAAAACGCGTTTTCCGGCGAAAACGCACACCACGGCTCTTTCTGAGAAAAAGCAAGCACGGAGGACGAGAACCGCTTTTGCTCTGCGTAGCGTTCCGGGCAGCGGCTAGAACCACGCAGAGAATTCCCGGCTAGCAGCTTCCCTGTGGCGGGGAAGTGCAAACGTACACGTTTTCGGCCGAAAACGCGTTTTCCGGCGAAATCGCACACCACGGCTCTTTCTGAGAAAAAGCAAGCACGGAGGACGAGAACCGCTTTTGCCCTGCGTAGCGTTCCGGGCAGCGGGTAGAACCAGGCAGAGAATTCCCGGCTAGCAGCTTCCCTGTGGCGGGGAAGTGCAAACGTACACGTTTTCGGCCGAAAACGCGTTTTCCGGCGAAAACGCACACCACGGCTCTTTCTGAGAAAAAGCAAGCACGGAGGACGAGAACCGCTTTTGCCCTGCGTAGCGTTCCGGGCAGCGGGTAGAACCAGGCAGAGAATTCCCGGCTAGCAGCTTCCCTGTGGCGGGGAAGTGCAAACGTACACGTTTTCGGCCGAAAACGCGTTTTCCGGCGAAAACGCACACCACGGCTCTTTCTGAGAAAAAGCAAGCACGGAGGACGAGAACCGCTTTTGCCCTGCGTAGCGTTCCGGGCAGCGGGTAGAACCAGGCAGAGAATTCCCGGCTAGCAGCTTCCCTGTGGCGGGCAAGTGCAAACGTACACGTTTTTGGCCGAAAACGCGTTTTCCGGCGAAAACGCACACCACGGCTCTTTCTGAGAAAAAGCAAGCACGGAGGACGAGAACCGCTTTTGCCCTGCGTAGCGTTCCGGGCAGCGGGTAGAACCAGGCAGAGAATTCCCGGCTAGCAGCTTCCCTGTGGCGGGGAAGTGCAAACGTACACGTTTTCGGCCGAAAACGCGTTTTCCGGCGAAATCGCACACCACGGCTCTTTCTGAGAAAAAGCAAGCACGGAGGACGAGAACCGCTTTTGCCCTGCGTAGCGTTCCGGGCAGCGGGTAGAACCAGGCAGAGAATTCCCGGCTAGCAGCTTCCCTGTGGCGGGGAAGTGCAAACGTACACGTTTTCGGCCGAAAACGCGTTTTCCGGCGAAATCGCACACCACGGCTCTTTCTGAGAAAAAGCAAGCACGGAGGACGAGAACCGCTTTTGCCCTGCGTAGCGTTCCGGGCAGCGGGTAGAACCAGGCAGAGAATTCCCGGCTAGCAGCTTCCCTCTGGCGGGGAAGTGCAAACGTACACGTTTTCGGCCGAAAGCGCGGGAAGTGCAAACGTACACGTTTTCGGCCGAAAACGCGTTTTCCGGCGAAAACGCACACCACGGCTCTTTCTGAGAAAAAGCAAGCACGGAGGACGAGAACCGCTTTTGCCCTGCGTAGCGTTCCGGGCAGCGGGTAGAACCAGGCAGAGAATTCCCGGCTAGCAGCTTCCCTGTGGCGGGGAAGTGCAAACGTACACGTTTTCGGCCGAAAACGCGTTTTCCGGCGAAAACGCACACCACGGCTCTTTCTGAGAACGTAGCGTTCCGGGCAGCGGGTAGAACCAGGCAGAGAATTCCCGGCTAGCAGCTTCCCTGTGGCGGGGAAGTGCAAACGTACACGTTTTCGGCCGAAAACGCGTTTTCCGGCGAAAACGCACACCACGGCTCTTTCTGAGAAAAAGCAAGCACGGAGGACGAGAACCGCTTTTGCCCTGCGTAGCGTTCCGGGCAGCGGATAGAACCAGGCAGAGAATTCCCGGCTAACAGCTTCCCTGTGGCGGGGAAGTGCAAACGTACACGTTTTCGGCCGAAAACGCGTTTTCCGGCGAAATCGCACACCACGTCTCTTTCTGAGAAAAAGCAAGCACGGAGGACGAGAACCGCTTTTGCCCTGCGTAGCGTTCCGGGCAGCGGGTAGAACCAGGCAGAGAATTCCCGGCTAGCAGCTTCCCTGTGGCGGGGAAGTGCAAACGTACACGTTTTCGGCCGAAAACGCGTTTTCCGGCGAAATCGCACACCACGGCTCTTTCTGAGAAAAAGCAAGCACGGAGGACGAGAACCGCTTTTGCCCTGCGTAGCGTTCCGGGCAGCGGGTAGAACCAGGCAGAGAATTCCCGGCTAGCAGCTTCCCTGTGGCGGGGAAGTGCAAACGTACACGTTTTCGGCCGAAAACGCGTTTTCCGGCGAAAACGCACACCACGGCTCTTTCTGAGAAAAAGCAAGCACGGAGGACGAGAACCGCTTTTGCCCTGCGTAGCGTTCCGGGCAGCGGGTAGAACCAGGCAGAGAATTCCCGGCTAACAGCTTCCCTGTGGCGGGGAAGTGCAAACGTACACGTTTTCGGCCGAAAACGCGTTTTCCGGCGAAAACGCACACCACGGCTCTTTCTGAGAAAAAGCAAGCACGGAGGACGAGAACCGCTTTTGCCCTGCGTAGCGTTCCGGGCAGCGGGTAGAACCAGGCAGAGAATTCCTGGCTAGCAGCTTCCCTGTGGCGGGGAAGTGCAAACGTACACGTTTTCGGCCGAAAACGCGTTTTCCGGCGAAATCGCACACCACGGCTCTTTCTGAGAAAAAGCAAGCACGGAGGACGAGAACCGCTTTTGCCCTGCGTAGCGTTCCGGGCAGCGGGTAGAACCAGGCAGAGAATTCCCGGCTAGCAGCTTCCCTGTGGCGGGGAAGTGCAAACGTACACGTTTTCGGCCGAAAACGCGTTTTCCGGCGAAATCGAACTCCACGGCTCTTTCTGAGAAAAAGCAAGCACGGAGGACGAGAACCGCTTTTGCTCTGCGTAGCGTTCCGGGCAGCGGGTAGAACCAGGCAGAGAATTCCCGGCTAGCAGCTTCCCTGTGGCGGGGAAGTGCAAACGTACACGTTTTCGGCCGAAAACGCGTTTTCCGGCGAAATCGCACACCACGGCTCTTTCTGAGAAAAAGCAAGCACGGAGGACGAGAACCGCTTTTGCCCTGCGTAGCGTTCCGGGCAGCGGGTAGAACCAGGCAGAGAATTCCCGGCTAGCAGCTTCCCTGTGGCGGGGAACTGCAAACGTACACGTTTTCGGCCGAAAACGCGTTTTCCGGCGAAAACGCACACCACGGCTCTTTCTGAGAAAAAGCAAGCACGGAGGACGAGAACCGCTTTTGCCCTGCGTAGCGTTCCGGGCAGCGGGTAGAACCAGGCAGAGAATTCCCGGCTAGCAGCTTCCCTGTGGCGGGGAAGTGCAAACGTACACGTTTTCGGCCGAAAACGCGTTTTCCGGCGAAATCGCACACCACGGCTCTTTCTGAGAAAAAGCAAGCACGGAGGACGAGAACCGCTTTTGCCCTGCGTAGCGTTCCGGGCAGCGGGTAGAACCAGGCAGAGAATTCCCGGCTAGCAGCTTCCCTGTGGCGGGGAAGTGCAAACGTACACGTTTTCGGCCGAAAACGCGTTTTCCGGCGAAATCGCACACCACGGCTCTTTCTGAGAAAAAGCAAGCACGGAGGACGAGAACCGCTTTTGCCCTGCGTAGCGTTCCGGGCAGCGGGTAGAACCAGGCAGAGAATTCCCGGCTAACAGCTTCCCTGTGGCGGGAAAGTGCAAACGTACACGTTTTCGGCCGAGAACGCGTTTTCCGGCGAAATCGCACACCACGTCTCTTTCTGATAAAAAGCAAGCACGGAGGACGAGAACCGCTTTTGCCCTGCGTAGCGTTCCGGGCAGCGGGTAGAACCAGGCAGAGAATTCCCGGCTAGCAGCTTCCCTGTGGCGGGGAAGTGCAAACGTACACGTTTTCGGCCGAAAACGCGTTTTCCGGCGAAATCGCACACCACGGCTCTTTCTGAGAAAAAGCAAGCACGGAGGACGAGTACCGCTTTTGCCCTGCGTAGCGTTCCGGGCAGCGGGTAGAACCAGGCAGAGAATTCCCGGCTAGCAGCTTCCCTGTGGCGGGGAAGTGCAAACGTACACGTTTTCGGCCGAAAACGCGTTTTCCGGCGAAATCGCACACCACGGCTCTTTCTGAGAAAAAGCAAGCACGGAGGACTAGAACCGCTTTTGCCCTGCGTAGCGTTCCGGGCAGCGGGTAGAACCAGGCAGAGAATTCCCGGCTAGCAGCTTCCCTGTGGCGGGGAAGTGCAAACGTACACGTTTTCGGCCGAAAACGCGTTTTCCGGCGAAAACGCACACCACGGCTCTTTCTGAGAAAAAGCAAGCACGGAGGACGAGAACCGCTTTTGCTCTGCGTAGCGTTCCGGGCAGCGGCTAGAACCACGCAGAGAATTCCCGGCTAGCAGCTTCCCTGTGGCGGGGAAGTGCAAACGTACACGTTTTCGGCCGAAAACGCGTTTTCCGGCGAAATCGCACACCACGGCTCTTTCTGAGAAAAAGCAAGCACGGAGGACGAGAACCGCTTTTGCCCTGCGTAGCGTTCCGGGCAGCGGGTAGAACCAGGCAGAGAATTCCCGGCTAGCAGCTTCCCTGTGGCGGGGAAGTGCAAACGTACACGTTTTCGGCCGAAAACGCGTTTTCCGGCGAAAACGCACACCACGGCTCTTTCTGAGAAAAAGCAAGCACGGAGGACGAGAACCGCTTTTGCCCTGCGTAGCGTTCCGGGCAGCGGGTAGAACCAGGCAGAGAATTCCCGGCTAGCAGCTTCCCTGTGGCGGGCAAGTGCAAACGTACACGTTTTTGGCCGAAAACGCGTTTTCCGGCGAAAACGCACACCACGGCTCTTTCTGAGAAAAAGCAAGCACGGAGGACGAGAACCGCTTTTGCCCTGCGTAGCGTTCCGGGCAGCGGGTAGAACCAGGCAGAGAATTCCCGGCTAGCAGCTTCCCTGTGGCGTGCAAGTGCAAACGTACACGTTTTCGGCCGAAAACGCGTTTTCCGGCGAAATCGCACACCACGGCTCTTTCGGAGAAAAAGCAAGCACGGAGGACGAGAACCGCTTTTGCCCTGCGTAGCGTTCCGGGCAGCGGGTAGAACCAGGCAGAGAATTCCCGGCTAGCAGCTTCCCTGTGGCGGGCAAGTGCAAACGTACACGTTTTCGGCCGAAAACGCGTTTTCCGGCGAAAACGCACACCACGGCTCTTTCTGAGAAAAAGCAAGCACGGAGGACGAGAACCGCTTTTGCCCTGCGTAGCGTTCCGGGCAGCGGGTAGAACCAGGCAGAGAATTCCCGGCTAACAGCTTCCCTGTGGCGGGGAAGTGCAAACGTACACGTTTTCGGCCGAAAACGCGTTTTCCGGCGAAAACGCACACCACGGCTCTTTCTGAGAAAAAGCAAGCACGGAGGACGAGAACCGCTTTTGCCCTGCGTAGCGTTCCGGGCAGCGGGTAGAACCAGGCAGAGAATTCCTGGCTAGCAGCTTCCCTGTGGCGGGCAAGTGCAAACGTACACGTTTTCGGCCGAAAACGCGTTTTCCGGCGAAATCGCACACCACGGCTCTTTCTGAGAAAAAGCAAGCACGGAGGACGAGAACCGCTTTTGCCCTGCGTAGCGTTCCGGGCAGCGGGTAGAACCAGGCAGAGAATTCCCGGCTAGCAGCTTCCCTGTGGCGGGGAAGTGCAAACGTACACGTTTTCGGCCGAAAACGCGTTTTCCGGCGAAATCGAACTCCACGGCTCTTTCTGAGAAAAAGCAAGCACGGAGGACGAGAACCGCTTTTGCTCTGCGTAGCGTTCCGGGCAGCGGCTAGAACCAGGCAGAGAATTCCCGGCTAGCAGCTTCCCTGTGGCGGGGAAGTGCAAACGTACACGTTTTCGGCCGAAAACGCGTTTTCCGGCGAAATCGCACACCACGGCTCTTTCTGAGAAAAAGCAAGCACGGAGGACGAGAACCGCTTTTGCCCTGCGTAGCGTTCCGGGCAGCGGGTAGAACCAGGCAGAGAATTCCCGGCTAGCAGCTTCCCTGTGGCGGGGAACTGCAAACGTACACGTTTTCGGCCGAAAACGCGTTTTCCGGCGAAAACGCACACCACGGCTCTTTCTGAGAAAAAGCAAGCACGGAGGACGAGAACCGCTTTTGCCCTGCGTAGCGTTCCGGGCAGCGGGTAGAACCAGGCAGAGAATTCCCGGCTAGCAGCTTCCCTGTGGCGGGGAAGTGCAAACGTACACGTTTTCGGCCGAAAACGCGTTTTCCGGCGAAATCGCACACCACGGCTCTTTCTGAGAAAAAGCAAGCACGGAGGACGAGAACCGCTTTTGCCCTGCGTAGCGTTCCGGGCAGCGGGTAGAACCAGGCAGAGAATTCCCGGCTAGCAGCTTCCCTGTGGCGGGGAAGTGCAAACGTACACGTTTTCGGCCGAAAACGCGTTTTCCGGCGAAAACGCACACCACGGCTCTTTCTGAGAAAAAGCAAGCACGGAGGACGAGAACCGCTTTTGCCCTGCGTAGCGTTCCGGGCAGCGGGTAGAACCAGGCAGAGAATTCCCGGCTAGCAGCTTCCCTGTGGCGGGCAAGTGCAAACGTACACGTTTTCGGCCGAAAACGCGTTTTCCGGCGAAAACGCACACCACGGCTCTTTCTGAGAAAAAGCAAGCACGGAGGACGAGAACCGCTTTTGCCCTGCGTAGCGTTCCGGGCAGCGGGTAGAACCAGGCAGAGAATTCCCGGCTAGCAGCTTCCCTGTGGCGGGGAAGTGCAAACGTACACGTTTTCGGCCGAAAACGCGTTTTCCGGCGAAAACGCACACCACGGCTCTTTCTGAGAAAAAGCAAGCACGGAGGACGAGAACCGCTTTTGCCCTGCGTAGCGTTCCGGGCAGCGGGTAGAACCAGGCAGAGAATTCCCGGCTAGCAGCTTCCCTGTGGCGTGCAAGTGCAAACGTACACGTTTTCGGCCGAAAACGCGTTTTCCGGCGAAATCGCACACCACGGCTCTTTCGGAGAAAAAGCAAGCACGGAGGACGAGAACCGCTTTTGCCCTGCGTAGCGTTCCGGGCAGCGGGTAGAACCAGGCAGAGAATTCCCGGCTAGCAGCTTCCCTGTGGCGGGGAAGTGCAAACGTACACGTTTTCGGCCGAAAACGCGTTTTCCGGCGAAAACGCACACCACGGCTCTTTCTGAGAAAAAGCAAGCACGGAGGACGAGAACCGCTTTTGCCCTGCGTAGCGTTCCGGGCAGCGGGTAGAACCAGGCAGAGAATTCCCGGCTAGCAGCTTCCCTGTGGCGGGGAAGTGCAAACGTACACGTTTTCGGCCGAAAACGCGTTTTCCGGCGAAATCGCACACCACGGCTCTTTCTGAGAAAAAGCAAGCACGGAGGACGAGAACCGCTTTTGCCCTGCGTAGCGTTCCGGGCAGCGGGTAGAACCAGGCAGAAAATTCCCGGCTAGCAGCTTCCCTGTGGCGGGGAAGTGCAAACGTACACGTTTTCGGCCGAAAACGCGTTTTCCGGCGAAAACGCACACCACGGCTCTTTCTGAGAAAAAGCAAGCACGGAGGACGAGAACCGCTTTTGCCCTGCGTAGCGTTCCGGGCAGCGGGTAGAACCAGGCAGAGAATTCCCGGCTAGCAGCTTCCCTGTGGCGGGGAAGTGCAAACGTACACGTTTTCGGCCGAAAACGCGTTTTCCGGCGAAATCGCACACCACGGCTCTTTCTGAGAAAAAGCAAGCACGGAGGACGAGAACCGCTTTTGCCCTGCGTAGCGTTCCGGGCAGCGGGTAGAACCAGGCAGAGAATTCCCGGCTAGCAGCTTCCCTGTGGCGGGGAAGTGCAAACCTACACGTTTTCGGCCGAAAACGCGTTTTCCGGCGAAAACGCACACCACGGCTCTTTCTGAGAAAAAGCAAGCACGGAGGACGAGAACCGCTTTTGCCCTGCGTAGCGTTCCGGGCAGCGGGTAGAACCAGGCAGAGAATTCCCGGCTAGCAGCTTCCCTGTGGCGGGGAAGTGCAAACGTACACGTTTTCGGCCGAAAACGCGTTTTCCGGCGAAATCGCACACCACGGCTCTTTCGGAGAAAAAGCAAGCACGGAGGACGAGAACCGCTTTTGCCCTGCGTAGCGTTCCGGGCAGCGGGTAGAACCAGGCAGAGAATTCCCGGCTAGCAGCTTCCCTGTGGCGGGGAAGTGCAAACGTACACGTTTTCGGCCGAAAACGCGTTTTCCGGCGAAATCGCACACCACGGCTCTTTCTGAGAAAAAGCAAGCACGGAGGACGAGAACCGCTTTTGCCCTGCGTAGCGTTCCGGGCAGCGGGTAGAACCAGGCAGAGAATTCCCGGCTAGCAGCTTCCCTGTGGCGGGGAAGTGCAAACGTACACGTTTTCGGCCGAAAACGCGTTTTCCGGCGAAATCGCACACCACGGCTCTTTCTGAGAAAAAGCAAGCACGGAGGATGAGAACCGCTTTTGCCCTGCGTAGCGTTCCGGGCAGCGGGTAGAACCAGGCAGAGAATTCCCGGCTAGCAGCTTCCCTGTGGCGGGGAAGTGCAAACGTACACGTTTTCGGCCGAAAACGCGTTTTCCGGCGAAAACGCACACCACGGCTCTTTCTGAGAAAAAGCAAGCACGGAGGACGAGAACCGCTTTTGCCCTGCGTAGCGTTCCGGGCAGCGGGTAGAACCAGGCAGAGAATTCCCGGCTAGCAGCTTCCCTGTGGCGGGGAAGTGCAAACGTACACGTTTTCGGCCGAAAACGCGTTTTCCGGCGAAAACGCACACCACGGCTCTTTCTGAGAAAAAGCAAGCACGGAGGACGAGAACCGCTTTTGCCCTGCGTAGCGTTCCGGGCAACGGGTAGAACCAGGCAGAGAATTCCCGGATAGCAGCTTCCCTGTGGCGGGGAAGTGCAAACGTACACGTTTTCGGCCGAAAACGCGTTTTCCGGCGAAATCGCACACCACGGCTCTTTCTGAGAAAAAGCAAGCACGGAGGACGAGAACCGCTTTTGCCCTGCGTAGCGTTCCGGGCAGCGGGTAGAACCAGGCAGAGAATTCCCGGCTAGCAGCTTCCCTGTGGCGGGGAAGTGCAAACGTACACGTTTTCGGCCGAAAACGCGTTTTCCGGCGAAATCGCACACCACGGCTCTTTCTGAGAAAAAGCAAGCACGGAGGACGAGAACCGCTTTTGCCCTGCGTAGCGTTCCGGGCAGCGGGTAGAACCAGGCAGAGAATTCCCGGCTAGCAGCTTCCCTGTGGCGGGGAAGTGCAAACGTACACGTTTTCGGCCGAAAACGCGTTTTCCGGCGAAATCGCACACCACGGCTCTTTCTGAGAAAAAGCAAGCACGGAGGACGAGAACCGCTTTTGCCCTGCGTAGCGTTCCGGGCAGCGGGTAGAACCAGGCAGAGAATTCCCGGCTAGCAGCTTCCCTGTGGCGGGGAAGTGCAAACGTACACGTTTTCGGCCGAAAACGCGTTTTCCGGCGAAATCGCACACCACGTCTCTTTCTGAGAAAAAGCAAGCACGGAGGATGAGAACCGCTTTTGCCCTGCGTAGCGTTCCGGGCAGCGGATAGAACCAGGCAGAGAATTCCCAGCTAACAGCTTCCCTGTGGCGGGGAAGTGCAAACGTACACGTTTTCGGCCGAAAACGCGTTTTCCGGCGAAATCGCACACCACGTCTCTTTCTGAGAAAAAGCAAGCACGGAGGATGAGAACCGCTTTTGCCCTGCGTAGCGTTCCGGGCAGCGGATAGAACCAGGCAGAGAATTCCCAGCTAACAGCTTCCCTGTGGCGGGGAAGTGCAAACGTACACGTTTTCGGCCGAAAACGCGTTTTCCGGCGAAATCGCACACCACGGCTCTTTCTGAGAAAAAGCAAGCACGGAGGACGAGAACCGCTTTTGCCCTGCGTAGCGTTCCGGGCAGCGGGTAGAACCAGGCAGAGAATTCCCGGCTAGCAGCTTCCCTGTGGCGGGGAAGTGCAAACGTACACGTTTTCGGCCGAAAACGCGTTTTCCGGCGAAAACGCACACCACGGCTCTTTCTGAGAAAAAGCAAGCACGGAGGACGAGAACCGCTTTTGCCCTGCGTAGCGTTCCGGGCAGCGGGTAGAACCAGGCAGAGAATTCCCGGCTAGCAGCTTCCCTGTGGCGGGGAAGTGCAAACGTACACGTTTTCGGCCGAAAACGCGTTTTCCGGCGAAAACGCACACCACGGCTCTTTCTGAGAAAAAGCAAGCACGGAGGACGAGAACCGCTTTTGCCCTGCGTAGCGTTCCGGGCAGCGGGTAGAACCAGGCAGAGAATTCCCGGCTAGCAGCTTCCCTGTGGCGGGGAAGTGCAAACGTACACGTTTTCGGCCGAAAACGCGTTTTCCGGCGAAATCGCACACCACGGCTCTTTCTGAGAAAAAGCAAGCACGGAGGATGAGAACCGCTTTTGCCCTGCGTAGCGTTCCGGGCAGCGGGTAGAACCAGGCAGAGAATTCCCGGCTAGCAGCTTCCCTGTGGCGGGGAAGTGCAAACGTACACGTTTTCGGCCGAAAACGCGTTTTCCGGCGAAAACGCACACCACGGCTCTTTCTGAGAAAAAGCAAGCACGGAGGACGAGAACCGCTTTTGCCCTGCGTAGCGTTCCGGGCAGCGGGTAGAACCAGGCAGAGAATTCCCGGCTAGCAGCTTCCCTGTGGCGGGGAAGTGCAAACGTACACGTTTTCGGCCGAAAACGCGTTTTCCGGCGAAAACGCACACCACGGCTCTTTCTGAGAAAAAGCAAGCACGGAGGACGAGAACCGCTTTTGCCCTGCGTAGCGTTCCGGGCAGCGGATAGAACCAGGCAGAGAATTCCCAGCTAACAGCTTCCCTGTGGCGGGGAAGTGCAAACGTACACGTTTTCGGCCGAAAACGCGTTTTCCGGCGAAATCGCACACCACGGCTCTTTCTGAGAAAAAGCAAGCACGGAGGACGAGAACCGCTTTTGCCCTGCGTAGCGTTCCGGGCAGCGGGTAGAACCAGGCAGAGAATTCCCGGCTAGCAGCTTCCCTGTGGCGGGGAAGTGCAAACGTACACGTTTTCGGCCGAAAACGCGTTTTCCGGCGAAAACGCACACCACGGCTCTTTCTGAGAAAAAGCAAGCACGGAGGACGAGAACCGCTTTTGCCCTGCGTAGCGTTCCGGGCAGCGGATAGAACCAGGCAGAGAATTCCCAGCTAACAGCTTCCCTGTGGCGGGGAAGTGCAAACGTACACGTTTTCGGCCGAAAACGCGTTTTCCGGCGAAATCGCACACCACGGCTCTTTCTGAGAAAAAGCAAGCACGGAGGACGAGAACCGCTTTTGCCCTGCGTAGCGTTCCGGGCAGCGGGTAGAACCAGGCAGAGAATTCCCGGCTAGCAGCTTCCCTGTGGCGGGGAAGTGCAAACGTACACGTTTTCGGCCGAAAACGCGTTTTCCGGCGAAAACGCACACCACGGCTCTTTCTGAGAAAAAGCAAGCACGGAGGACGAGAACCGCTTTTGCCCTGCGTAGCGTTCCGGGCAGCGGGTAGAACCAGGCAGAGAATTCCCGGCTAGCAGCTTCCCTGTGGCGGGCAAGTGCAAACGTACACGTTTTTGGCCGAAAACGCGTTTTCCGGCGAAAACGCACACCACGGCTCTTTCTGAGAAAAAGCAAGCACGGAGGACGAGAACCGCTTTTGCCCTGCGTAGCGTTCCGGGCAGCGGGTAGAACCAGGCAGAGAATTCCCGGCTAGCAGCTTCCCTGTGGCGGGGAAGTGCAAACGTACACGTTTTCGGCCGAAAACGCGTTTTCCGGCGAAATCGCACACCACGGCTCTTTCTGAGAAAAAGCAAGCACGGAGGACGAGAACCGCTTTTGCCCTGCGTAGCGTTCCGGGCAGCGGGTAGAACCAGGCAGAGAATTCCCGGCTAGCAGCTTCCCTGTGGCGGGGAAGTGCAAACGTACACGTTTTCGGCCGAAAACGCGTTTTCCGGCGAAAACGCACACCACGGCTCTTTCTGAGAAAAAGCAAGCACGGAGGACGAGAACCGCTTTTGCCCTGCGTAGCGTTCCGGGCAGCGGGTAGAACCAGGCAGAGAATTCCCGGCTAGCAGCTTCCCTGTGGCGGGCAAGTGCAAACGTACACGTTTTCGGCCGAAAACGCGTTTTCCGGCGAAAACGCACACCACGGCTCTTTCTGAGAAAAAGCAAGCACGGAGGACGAGAACCGCTTTTGCCCTGCGTAGCGTTCCGGGCAGCGGGTAGAACCAGGCAGAGAATTCCCGGCTAGCAGCTTCCCTGTGGCGGGGAAGTGCAAACGTACACGTTTTCGGCCGAAAACGCGTTTTCCGGCGAAAACGCACACCACGGCTCTTTCTGAGAAAAAGCAAGCACGGAGGACGAGAACCGCTTTTGCCCTGCGTAGCGTTCCGGGCAGCGGGTAGAACCAGGCAGAGAATTCCCGGCTAGCAGCTTCCCTGTGGCGTGCAAGTGCAAACGTACACGTTTTCGGCCGAAAACGCGTTTTCCGGCGAAATCGCACACCACGGCTCTTTCGGAGAAAAAGCAAGCACGGAGGACGAGAACCGCTTTTGCCCTGCGTAGCGTTCCGGGCAGCGGGTAGAACCAGGCAGAGAATTCCCGGCTAGCAGCTTCCCTGTGGCGGGGAAGTGCAAACGTACACGTTTTCGGCCGAAAACGCGTTTTCCGGCGAAAACGCACACCACGGCTCTTTCTGAGAAAAAGCAAGCACGGAGGACGAGAACCGATTTTGCCCTGCGTAGCGTTCCGGGCAGCGGGTAGAACCAGGCAGAGAATTCCCGGCTAACAGCTTCCCTGTGGCGGGGAAGTGCAAACGTACACGTTTTCGGCCGAAAACGCGTTTTCCGGCGAAATCGCACACCACGGCTCTTTCTGAGAAAAAGCAAGCACGGAGGACGAGAACCGCTTTTGCCCTGCGTAGCGTTCCGGGCAGCGGGTAGAACCAGGCAGAGAATTCCCGGCTAGCAGCTTCCCTGTGGCGGGGAAGTGCAAACGTACACGTTTTCGGCCGAAAACGCGTTTTCCGGCGAAAACGCACACCACGGCTCTTTCTGAGAAAAAGCAAGCACGGAGGACGAGAACCGCTTTTGCCCTGCGTAGCGTTCCGGGCAGCGGGTAGAACCAGGCAGAGAATTCCCGGCTAGCAGCTTCCCTGTGGCGGGGAAGTGCAAACGTACACGTTTTCGGCCGAAAACGCGTTTTCCGGCGAAATCGCACACCACGGCTCTTTCTGAGAAAAAGCAAGCACGGAGGACGAGAACCGCTTTTGCCCTGCGTAGCGTTCCGGGCAGCGGGTAGAACCAGGCAGAAAATTCCCGGCTAGCAGCTTCCCTGTGGCGGGGAAGTGCAAACCTACACGTTTTCGGCCGAAAACGCGTTTTCCGGCGAAAACGCACACCACGGCTCTTTCTGAGAAAAAGCAAGCACGGAGGACGAGAACCGCTTTTGCCCTGCGTAGCGTTCCGGGCAGCGGGTAGAACCAGGCAGAGAATTCCCGGATAGCAGCTTCCCTGTGGCGGGGAAGTGCAAACGTACACGTTTTCGGCCGAAAACGCGTTTTCCGGCGAAATCGCACACCACGGCTCTTTCGGAGAAAAAGCAAGCACGGAGGACGAGAACCGCTTTTGCCCTGCGTAGCGTTCCGGGCAGCGGGTAGAACCAGGCAGAGAATTCCCGGCTAGCAGCTTCCCTGTGGCGGGGAAGTGCAAACGTACACGTTTTCGGCCGAAAACGCGTTTTCCGGCGAAATCGCACACCACGGCTCTTTCTGAGAAAAAGCAAGCACGGAGGAAGAGAACCGCTTTTGCCCTGCGTAGCGTTCCGGGCAGCGGGTAGAACCAGGCAGAGAATTCCCGGCTAGCAGCTTCCCTGTGGCGGGGAAGTGCAAACGTACACGTTTTCGGCCGAAAACGCGTTTTCCGGCGAAAACGCACACCACGGCTCTTTCTGAGAAAAAGCAAGCACGGAGGACGAGAACCGCTTTTGCCCTGCGTAGCGTTCCGGGCAGCGGGTAGAACCAGGCAGAGAATTCCCGGCTAGCAGCTTCCCTGTGGCGGGGAAGTGCAAACGTACACGTTTTCGGCCGAAAACGCGTTTTCCGGCGAAATCGCACACCACGGCTCTTTCTGAGAAAAAGCAAGCACGGAGGACGAGAACCGCTTTTGCCCTGCGTAGCGTTCCGGGCAGCGGGTAGAACCAGGCAGAGAATTCCCGGCTAGCAGCTTCCCTGTGGCGGGGAAGTGCAAACCTACACGTTTTCGGCCGAAAACGCGTTTTCCGGCGAAAACGCACACCACGGCTCTTTCTGAGAAAAAGCAAGCACGGAGGACGAGAACCGCTTTTGCCCTGCGTAGCGTTCCGGGCAGCGGGTAGAACCAGGCAGAGAATTCCCGGATAGCAGCTTCCCTGTGGCGGGGAAGTGCAAACGTACACGTTTTCAGCCGAAAACGCGTTTTCCGGCGAAATCGCACACCACGGCTCTTTCTGAGAAAAAGCAAGCACGGAGGACGAGAACCGCTTTTGCCCTGCGTAGCGTTCCGGGCAGCGGGTAGAACCAGGCAGAGAATTCCCAGCTAACAGCTTCCCTGTGGCGGGGAAGTGCAAACGTACACGTTTTCGGCCGAAAACGCGTTTTCCGGCGAAATCGCACACCACGGCTCTTTCTGAGAAAAAGCAAGCACGGAGGACGAGAACCGCTTTTGCCCTGCGTAGCGTTCCGGGCAGCGGATAGAACCAGGCAGAGAATTCCCAGCTAACAGCTTCCCTGTGGCGGGGAAGTGCAAACGTACACGTTTTCGGCCGAAAACGCGTTTTCCGGCGAAATCGCACACCACGGCTCTTTCTGAGAAAAAGCAAGCACGGAGGACGAGAACCGCTTTTGCCCTGCGTAGCGTTCCGGGCAGCGGGTAGAACCAGGCAGAGAATTCCCGGCTAGCAGCTTCCCTGTGGCGGGGAAGTGCAAACGTACACGTTTTCGGCCGAAAACGCGTTTTCCGGCGAAAACGCACACCACGGCTCTTTCTGAGAAAAAGCAAGCACGGAGGACGAGAACCGCTTTTGCCCTGCGTAGCGTTCCGGGCAGCGGGTAGAACCAGGCAGAGAATTCCCGGCTAGCAGCTTCCCTGTGGCGGGCAAGTGCAAACGTACACGTTTTTGGCCGAAAACGCGTTTTCCGGCGAAAACGCACACCACGGCTCTTTCTGAGAAAAAGCAAGCACGGAGGACGAGAACCGCTTTTGCCCTGCGTAGCGTTCCGGGCAGCGGGTAGAACCAGGCAGAGAATTCCCGGCTAGCAGCTTCCCTGTGGCGGGGAAGTGCAAACGTACACGTTTTCGGCCGAAAACGCGTTTTCCGGCGAAATCGCACACCACGGCTCTTTCTGAGAAAAAGCAAGCACGGAGGACGAGAACCGCTTTTGCCCTGCGTAGCGTTCCGGGCAGCGGGTAGAACCAGGCAGAGAATTCCCGGCTAGCAGCTTCCCTGTGGCGGGGAAGTGCAAACGTACACGTTTTCGGCCGAAAACGCGTTTTCCGGCGAAAACGCACACCACGGCTCTTTCTGAGAAAAAGCAAGCACGGAGGACGAGAACCGCTTTTGCCCTGCGTAGCGTTCCGGGCAGCGGGTAGAACCAGGCAGAGAATTCCCGGCTAGCAGCTTCCCTGTGGCGGGCAAGTGCAAACGTACACGTTTTCGGCCGAAAACGCGTTTTCCGGCGAAAACGCACACCACGGCTCTTTCTGAGAAAAAGCAAGCACGGAGGACGAGAACCGCTTTTGCCCTGCGTAGCGTTCCGGGCAGCGGGTAGAACCAGGCAGAGAATTCCCGGCTAGCAGCTTCCCTGTGGCGGGGAAGTGCAAACGTACACGTTTTCGGCCGAAAACGCGTTTTCCGGCGAAAACGCACACCACGGCTCTTTCTGAGAAAAAGCAAGCACGGAGGACGAGAACCGCTTTTGCCCTGCGTAGCGTTCCGGGCAGCGGGTAGAACCAGGCAGAGAATTCCCGGCTAGCAGCTTCCCTGTGGCGTGCAAGTGCAAACGTACACGTTTTCGGCCGAAAACGCGTTTTCCGGCGAAATCGCACACCACGGCTCTTTCTGAGAAAAAGCAAGCACGGAGGACGAGAACCGCTTTTGCCCTGCGTAGCGTTCCGGGCAGCGGGTAGAACCAGGCAGAGAATTCCCGGCTAGCAGCTTCCCTGTGGCGGGGAAGTGCAAACCTACACGTTTTCGGCCGAAAACGCGTTTTCCGGCGAAAACGCACACCACGGCTCTTTCTGAGAAAAAGCAAGCACGGAGGACGAGAACCGCTTTTGCCCTGCGTAGCGTTCCGGGCAGCGGGTAGAACCAGGCAGAGAATTCCCGGATAGCAGCTTCCCTGTGGCGGGGAAGTGCAAACGTACACGTTTTCAGCCGAAAACGCGTTTTCCGGCGAAATCGCACACCACGGCTCTTTCTGAGAAAAAGCAAGCACGGAGGACGAGAACCGCTTTTGCCCTGCGTAGCGTTCCGGGCAGCGGGTAGAACCAGGCAGAGAATTCCCAGCTAACAGCTTCCCTGTGGCGGGGAAGTGCAAACGTACACGTTTTCGGCCGAAAACGCGTTTTCCGGCGAAATCGCACACCACGGCTCTTTCTGAGAAAAAGCAAGCACGGAGGACGAGAACCGCTTTTGCCCTGCGTAGCGTTCCGGGCAGCGGATAGAACCAGGCAGAGAATTCCCAGCTAACAGCTTCCCTGTGGCGGGGAAGTGCAAACGTACACGTTTTCGGCCGAAAACGCGTTTTCCGGCGAAATCGCACACCACGGCTCTTTCTGAGAAAAAGCAAGCACGGAGGACGAGAACCGCTTTTGCCCTGCGTAGCGTTCCGGGCAGCGGGTAGAACCAGGCAGAGAATTCCCGGCTAGCAGCTTCCCTGTGGCGGGGAAGTGCAAACGTACACGTTTTCGGCCGAAAACGCGTTTTCCGGCGAAAACGCACACCACGGCTCTTTCTGAGAAAAAGCAAGCACGGAGGACGAGAACCGCTTTTGCCCTGCGTAGCGTTCCGGGCAGCGGGTAGAACCAGGCAGAGAATTCCCGGCTAGCAGCTTCCCTGTGGCGGGCAAGTGCAAACGTACACGTTTTTGGCCGAAAACGCGTTTTCCGGCGAAAACGCACACCACGGCTCTTTCTGAGAAAAAGCAAGCACGGAGGACGAGAACCGCTTTTGCCCTGCGTAGCGTTCCGGGCAGCGGGTAGAACCAGGCAGAGAATTCCCGGCTAGCAGCTTCCCTGTGGCGGGGAAGTGCAAACGTACACGTTTTCGGCCGAAAACGCGTTTTCCGGCGAAATCGCACACCACGGCTCTTTCTGAGAAAAAGCAAGCACGGAGGACGAGAACCGCTTTTGCCCTGCGTAGCGTTCCGGGCAGCGGGTAGAACCAGGCAGAGAATTCCCGGCTAGCAGCTTCCCTGTGGCGGGGAAGTGCAAACGTACACGTTTTCGGCCGAAAACGCGTTTTCCGGCGAAAACGCACACCACGGCTCTTTCTGAGAAAAAGCAAGCACGGAGGACGAGAACCGCTTTTGCCCTGCGTAGCGTTCCGGGCAGCGGGTAGAACCAGGCAGAGAATTCCCGGCTAGCAGCTTCCCTGTGGCGGGCAAGTGCAAACGTACACGTTTTCGGCCGAAAACGCGTTTTCCGGCGAAAACGCACACCACGGCTCTTTCTGAGAAAAAGCAAGCACGGAGGACGAGAACCGCTTTTGCCCTGCGTAGCGTTCCGGGCAGCGGGTAGAACCAGGCAGAGAATTCCCGGCTAGCAGCTTCCCTGTGGCGGGGAAGTGCAAACGTACACGTTTTCGGCCGAAAACGCGTTTTCCGGCGAAAACGCACACCACGGCTCTTTCTGAGAAAAAGCAAGCACGGAGGACGAGAACCGCTTTTGCCCTGCGTAGCGTTCCGGGCAGCGGGTAGAACCAGGCAGAGAATTCCCGGCTAGCAGCTTCCCTGTGGCGTGCAAGTGCAAACGTACACGTTTTCGGCCGAAAACGCGTTTTCCGGCGAAATCGCACACCACGGCTCTTTCGGAGAAAAAGCAAGCACGGAGGACGAGAACCGCTTTTGCCCTGCGTAGCGTTCCGGGCAGCGGGTAGAACCAGGCAGAGAATTCCCGGCTAGCAGCTTCCCTGTGGCGGGGAAGTGCAAACGTACACGTTTTCGGCCGAAAACGCGTTTTCCGGCGAAAACGCACACCACGGCTCTTTCTGAGAAAAAGCAAGCACGGAGGACGAGAACCGATTTTGCCCTGCGTAGCGTTCCGGGCAGCGGGTAGAACCAGGCAGAGAATTCCCGGCTAACAGCTTCCCTGTGGCGGGGAAGTGCAAACGTACACGTTTTCGGCCGAAAACGCGTTTTCCGGCGAAATCGCACACCACGGCTCTTTCTGAGAAAAAGCAAGCACGGAGGACGAGAACCGCTTTTGCCCTGCGTAGCGTTCCGGGCAGCGGGTAGAACCAGGCAGAGAATTCCCGGCTAGCAGCTTCCCTGTGGCGGGGAAGTGCAAACGTACACGTTTTCGGCCGAAAACGCGTTTTCCGGCGAAAACGCACACCACGGCTCTTTCTGAGAAAAAGCAAGCACGGAGGACGAGAACCGCTTTTGCCCTGCGTAGCGTTCCGGGCAGCGGGTAGAACCAGGCAGAGAATTCCCGGCTAGCAGCTTCCCTGTGGCGGGGAAGTGCAAACGTACACGTTTTCGGCCGAAAACGCGTTTTCCGGCGAAATCGCACACCACGGCTCTTTCTGAGAAAAAGCAAGCACGGAGGACGAGAACCGCTTTTGCCCTGCGTAGCGTTCCGGGCAGCGGGTAGAACCAGGCAGAAAATTCCCGGCTAGCAGCTTCCCTGTGGCGGGGAAGTGCAAACCTACACGTTTTCGGCCGAAAACGCGTTTTCCGGCGAAAACGCACACCACGGCTCTTTCTGAGAAAAAGCAAGCACGGAGGACGAGAACCGCTTTTGCCCTGCGTAGCGTTCCGGGCAGCGGGTAGAACCAGGCAGAGAATTCCCGGATAGCAGCTTCCCTGTGGCGGGGAAGTGCAAACGTACACGTTTTCGGCCGAAAACGCGTTTTCCGGCGAAATCGCACACCACGGCTCTTTCGGAGAAAAAGCAAGCACGGAGGACGAGAACCGCTTTTGCCCTGCGTAGCGTTCCGGGCAGCGGGTAGAACCAGGCAGAGAATTCCCGGCTAGCAGCTTCCCTGTGGCGGGGAAGTGCAAACGTACACGTTTTCGGCCGAAAACGCGTTTTCCGGCGAAATCGCACACCACGGCTCTTTCTGAGAAAAAGCAAGCACGGAGGAAGAGAACCGCTTTTGCCCTGCGTAGCGTTCCGGGCAGCGGGTAGAACCAGGCAGAGAATTCCCGGCTAGCAGCTTCCCTGTGGCGGGGAAGTGCAAACGTACACGTTTTCGGCCGAAAACGCGTTTTCCGGCGAAAACGCACACCACGGCTCTTTCTGAGAAAAAGCAAGCACGGAGGACGAGAACCGCTTTTGCCCTGCGTAGCGTTCCGGGCAGCGGGTAGAACCAGGCAGAGAATTCCCGGCTAGCAGCTTCCCTGTGGCGGGGAAGTGCAAACGTACACGTTTTCGGCCGAAAACGCGTTTTCCGGCGAAATCGCACACCACGGCTCTTTCTGAGAAAAAGCAAGCACGGAGGACGAGAACCGCTTTTGCCCTGCGTAGCGTTCCGGGCAGCGGGTAGAACCAGGCAGAGAATTCCCGGCTAGCAGCTTCCCTGTGGCGGGGAAGTGCAAACCTACACGTTTTCGGCCGAAAACGCGTTTTCCGGCGAAAACGCACACCACGGCTCTTTCTGAGAAAAAGCAAGCACGGAGGACGAGAACCGCTTTTGCCCTGCGTAGCGTTCCGGGCAGCGGGTAGAACCAGGCAGAGAATTCCCGGATAGCAGCTTCCCTGTGGCGGGGAAGTGCAAACGTACACGTTTTCGGCCGAAAACGCGTTTTCCGGCGAAATCGCACACCACGGCTCTTTCGGAGAAAAAGCAAGCACGGAGGACGAGAACCGCTTTTGCCCTGCGTAGCGTTCCGGGCAGCGGGTAGAACCAGGCAGAGAATTCCCGGCTAGCAGCTTCCCTGTGGCGGGGAAGTGCAAACGTACACGTTTTCGGCCGAAAACGCGTTTTCCGGCGAAATCGCACACCACGGCTCTTTCTGAGAAAAAGCAAGCACGGAGGAAGAGAACCGCTTTTGCCCTGCGTAGCGTTCCGGGCAGCGGGTAGAACCAGGCAGAGAATTCCCGGCTAGCAGCTTCCCTGTGGCGGGGAAGTGCAAACGTACACGTTTTCGGCCGAAAACGCGTTTTCCGGCGAAAACGCACACCACGGCTCTTTCTGAGAAAAAGCAAGCACGGAGGACGAGAACCGCTTTTGCCCTGCGTAGCGTTCCGGGCAGCGGGTAGAACCAGGCAGAGAATTCCCGGATAGCAGCTTCCCTGTGGCGGGGAAGTGCAAACGTACACGTTTTCGGCCGAAAACGCGTTTTCCGGCGAAATCGCACACCACGGCTCTTTCTGAGAAAAAGCAAGCACGGAGGACGAGAACCGCTTTTGCCCTGCGTAGCGTTCCGGGCAGCGGGTAGAACCAGGCAGAGAATTCCCGGCTAGCAGCTTCCCTGTGGCGGGGAAGTGCAAACGTACACGTTTTCGGCCGAAAACGCGTTTTCCGGCGAAATCGCACACCACGGCTCTTTCTGAGAAAAAGCAAGCACGGAGGACGAGAACCGCTTTTGCCCTGCGTAGCGTTCCGGGCAGCGGGTAGAACCAGGCAGAGAATTCCCGGCTAGCAGCTTCCCTGTGGCGGGGAAGTGCAAACGTACACGTTTTCGGCCGAAAACGCGTTTTCCGGCGAAATCGCACACCACGGCTCTTTCTGAGAAAAAGCAAGCACGGAGGACGAGAACCGCTTTTGCCCTGCGTAGCGTTCCGGGCAGCGGGTAGAACCAGGCAGAGAATTCCCGGCTAGCAGCTTCCCTGTGGCGGGGAAGTGCAAACGTACACGTTTTCGGCCAAAAACGCGTTTTCCGGCGAAATCGCACACCACGTCTCTTTCTGAGAAAAAGCAAGCACGGAGGATGAGAACCGCTTTTGCCCTGCGTAGCGTTCCGGGCAGCGGATAGAACCAGGCAGAGAATT
Source organism: Athene noctua (assembly GCF_965140245.1). NCBI lineage: Eukaryota > Metazoa > Chordata > Aves > Strigiformes > Strigidae > Athene > Athene noctua. Next base: position 15,558 of record NW_027438000.1, on the reverse strand, counting down.
CCCAGCTAACAGCTTCCCTGTGGCGGGGAAGTGCAAACGTACACGTTTTCGGCCGAAAACGCGTTTTCCGGCGAAATCGCACACCACGGCTCTTTCTGAGAAAAAGCAAGCACGGAGGATGAGAACCGCTTTTGCCCTGCGTAGCGTTCCGGGCAGCGGATAGAACCAGGCAGAGAATTCCCAGCTAACAGCTTCCCTGTGGCGGGGAAGTGCAAACGTACACGTTTTCGGCCGAAAACGCGTTTTCCGGCGAAATCGCACACCACGGCTCTTTCTGAGAAAAAGCAAGCACGGAGGACGAGAACCGCTTTTGCCCTGCGTAGCGTTCCGGGCAGCGGGTAGAACCAGGCAGAGAATTCCCGGCTAGCAGCTTCCCTGTGGCGGGGAAGTGCAAACGTACACGTTTTCGGCCGAAAACGCGTTTTCCGGCGAAAACGCACACCACGGCTCTTTCTGAGAAAAAGCAAGCACGGAGGACGAGAACCGCTTTTGCCCTGCGTAGCGTTCCGGGCAGCGGGTAGAACCAGGCAGAGAATTCCCGGCTAGCAGCTTCCCTGTGGCGGGGAAGTGCAAACGTACACGTTTTCGGCCGAAAACGCGTTTTCCGGCGAAATCGCACACCACGGCTCTTTCTGAGAAAAAGCAAGCACGGAGGACGAGAACCGCTTTTGCCCTGCGTAGCGTTCCGGGCAGCGGGTAGAACCAGGCAGAGAATTCCCGGCTAGCAGCTTCCCTGTGGCGGGGAAGTGCAAACGTACACGTTTTCGGCCGAAAACGCGTTTTCCGGCGAAAACGCACACCACGGCTCTTTCTGAGAAAAAGCAAGCACGGAGGACGAGAACCGCTTTTGCCCTGCGTAGCGTTCCGGGCAGCGGATAGAACCAGGCAGAGAATTCCCAGCTAACAGCTTCCCTGTGGCGGGGAAGTGCAAACGTACACGTTTTCGGCCGAAAACGCGTTTTCCGGCGAAATCGCACACCACGGCTCTTTCTGAGAAAAAGCAAGCACGGAGGACGAGAACCGCTTTTGCCCTGCGTAGCGTTCCGGGCAGCGGGTAGAATCAGGCTGAGAATTCCCGGCTAGCAGCTTCCCTGTGGCGGGGAAGTGCAAACGTACACGTTTTCGGCCGAAAACGCGTTTTCCGGCGAAAACGCACACCACGGCTCTTTCTGAGAAAAAGCAAGCACGGAGGACGAGAACCGCTTTTGCCCTGCGTAGCGTTCCGGGCAGCGGGTAGAACCAGGCAGAGAATTCCCGGCTAGCAGCTTCCCTGTGGCGGGGAAGTGCAAACGTACACGTTTTCGGCCGAAAACGCGTTTTCCGGCGAAATCGCACACCACGGCTCTTTCTGAGAAAAAGCAAGCACGGAGGACGAGAACCGCTTTTGCCCTGCGTAGCGTTCCGGGCAGCGGGTAGAACCAGGCAGAGAATTCCCGGCTAGCAGCTTCCCTGTGGCGGGGAAGTGCAAACCTACACGTTTTCGGCCGAAAACGCGTTTTCCGGCGAAAACGCACACCACGGCTCTTTCTGAGAAAAAGCAAGCACGGAGGACGAGAACCGCTTTTGCCCTGCGTAGCGTTCCGGGCAGCGGGTAGAACCAGGCAGAGAATTCCCGGCTAGCAGCTTCCCTGTGGCGGGGAAGTGCAAACGTACACGTTTTCGGCCGAAAACGCGTTTTCCGGCGAAATCGCACACCACGGCTCTTTCTGAGAAAAAGCAAGCACGGAGGACGAGAACCGCTTTTGCCCTGCGTAGCGTTCCGGGCAGCGGGTAGAACCAGGCAGAGAATTCCCGGCTAGCAGCTTCCCTGTGGCGGGGAAGTGCAAACCTACACGTTTTCGGCCGAAAACGCGTTTTCCGGCGAAAACGCACACCACGGCTCTTTCTGAGAAAAAGCAAGCACGGAGGAAGAGAACCGCTTTTGCCCTGCGTAGCGTTCCGGGCAGCGGGTAGAACCAGGCAGAGAATTCCCGGCTAGCAGCTTCCCTGTGGCGGGGAAGTGCAAACGTACACGTTTTCGGCCGAAAACGCGTTTTCCGGCGAAAACGCACACCACGGCTCTTTCTGAGAAAAAGCAAGCACGGAGGACGAGAACCGCTTTTGCCCTGCGTAGCGTTCCGGGCAGCGGGTAGAACCAGGCAGAGAATTCCCGGATAGCAGCTTCCCTGTGGCGGGGAAGTGCAAACGTACACGTTTTCGGCCGAAAACGCGTTTTCCGGCGAAAACGCACACCACGGCTCTTTCTGAGAAAAAGCAAGCACGGAGGACGAGAACCGCTTTTGCCCTGCGTAGCGTTCCGGGCAGCGGGTAGAACCAGGCAGAGAATTCCGGGATAGCAGCTTCCCTGTGGCGGGGAAGTGCAAACGTACACGTTTTCGGCCGAAAACGCGTTTTCCGGCGAAATCGCACACCACGGCTCTTTCTGAGAAAAAGCAAGCACGGAGGACGAGAACCGCTTTTGCCCTGCGTAGCGTTCCGGGCAGCGGGTAGAACCAGGCAGAGAATTCCCGGCTAGCAGCTTCCCTGTGGCGGGGAAGTGCAAACGTACACGTTTTCGGCCGAAAACGGGTTTTCCGGCGAAATCGCACACCACGGCACTTTCTGAGAAAAAGCAAGCACGGAGGACGAGAACCGCTTTTGCCCTGCGTAGCGTTCCGGGCAGCGGGTAGAACCAGGCAGAGAATTCCCGGCTAGCAGCTTCCGTGTGGCGGGGAAGTGCAAACGTACACGTTTTCGGCCGAAAACGCGTTTTCCGGCGAAAACGCACACCACGGCTCTTTCTGAGAAAAAGCAAGCACGGAGGACGAGAACCGCTTTTGCCCTGCGTAGCGTTCCGGGCAGCGGGTAGAACCAGGCAGAGAATTCCCGGCTAGCAGCTTCCCTGTGGCGGGGAAGTGCAAACGTACACGTTTTCGGCCGAAAACGCGTTTTCCGGCGAAATCGCACACCACGGCTCTTTCTGAGAAAAAGCAAGCACGGAGGACGAGAACCGCTTTTGCCCTGCGTAGCGTTCCGGGCAGCGGGTAGAACCAGGCAGAGAATTCCCGGCTAGCAGCTTCCCTGTGGCGGGGAAGTGCAAACGTACACGTTTTCCGGCCGAAAACGCGTTTTCCGGCGAAATCGCACACCACGGCTCTTTCTGAGAAAAAGCAAGCACGGAGGACGAGAACCGCTTTTGCCCTGCGTAGCGTTCCGGGCAGCGGGTAGAACCAGGCAGAGAATTCCCGGCTAGCAGCTTCCCTGTGGCGGGGAAGTGCAAACGTACACGTTTTCGGCCGAAAACGCGTTTTCCGGCGAAATCGCACACCACGGCTCTTTCTGAGAAAAAGCAAGCACGGAGGACGAGAACCGCTTTTGCCCTGCGTAGCGTTCCGGGCAGCGGGTAGAACCAGGCAGAGAATTCCCGGCTAGCAGCTTCCCTGTGGCGGGGAAGTGCAAACGTACACGTTTTCGGCCGAAAACGCGTTTTCCGGCGAAATCACACACCACGGCTCTTTCTGAGAAAAAGCAAGCACGGAGGACGAGAACCGCTTTTGCCCTGCGTAGCGTTCCGGGCAGCGGATAGAACCAGGCAGAGAATTCCCAGCTAACAGCTTCCCTGTGGCGGGGAAGTGCAAACGTACACGTTTTCGGCCGAAAACGCGTTTTCCGGCGAAATCGCACACCACGGCTCTTTCTGAGAAAAAGCAAGCACGGAGGACGAGAACCGCTTTTCCCCTGCGTAGCGTTCCGGGCAGCGGGTAGAACCAGGCAGAGAATTCCCGGCTAGCAGCTACCCTGTGGCGGGGAAGTGCAAACGTACACGTTTTCGGCCGAAAACGCGTTTTCCGGCGAAAACGCACACCACGGCTCTTTCTGAGAAAAAGCAAGCACGGAGGACGAGAACCGCTTTTGCCCTGCGTAGCGTTCCGGGCAGCGGGTAGAACCAGGCAGAGAATTCCCGGCTAGCAGCTTCCCTGTGGCGGGGAAGTGCAAACGTACACGTTTTCGGCCGAAAACGCGTTTTCCGGCGAAATCGCACACCACGGCTCTTTCTGAGAAAAAGCAAGCACGGAGGACGAGAACCGCTTTTGCCCTGCGTAGCGTTCCGGGCAGCGGGTAGAACCAGGCAGAGAATTCCCGGCTAGCAGCTTCCCTGTGGCGGGCAAGTGCAAACGTACACGTTTTCGGCCGAAAACGCGTTTTCCGGCGAAATCGCACACCACGGCTCTTTCTGAGAAAAAGCAAGCACGGAGGACGAGAACCGCTTTTGCCCTGCGTAGCGTTCCGGGCAGCGGGTAGAACCAGGCAGAGAATTCCCGGCTAGCAGCTTCCCTGTGGCGGGGAAGTGCAAACGTACACGTTTTCGGCCGAAAACGCGTTTTCCGGCGAAAACGCACACCACGGCTCTTTCTGAGAAAAAGCAAGCACGGAGGACGAGAACCGCTTTTGCCCTGCGTAGCGTTCCGGGCAGCGGGTAGAACCAGGCAGAGAATTCCCGGCTAGCAGCTTCCCTGTGGCGGGGAAGTGCAAACCTACACGTTTTCGGCCGAAAACGCGTTTTCCGGCGAAAACGCACACCACGGCTCTTTCTGAGAAAAAGCAAGCACGGAGGACGAGAACCGCTTTTGCCCTGCGTAGCGTTCCGGGCAGCGGGTAGAACCAGGCAGAGAATTCCCGGCTAGCAGCTTCCCTGTGGCGGGGAAGTGCAAACGTACACGTTTTCGGCCGAAAACGCGTTTTCCGGCGAAATCGCACACCACGGCTCTTTCTGAGAAAAAGCAAGCACGGAGGACGAGAACCGCTTTTGCCCTGCGTAGCGTTCCGGGCAGCGGGTAGAACCAGGCAGAGAATTCCCGGCTAGCAGCTTCCCTGTGGCGGGGAAGTGCAAACGTACACGTTTTCGGCCGAAAACGCGTTTTCCGGCGAAATCGCACACCACGGCTCTTTCTGAGAAAAAGCAAGCACGGAGGACGAGAACCGCTTTTGCCCTGCGTAGCGTTCCGGGCAGCGGGTAGAACCAGGCAGAGAATTCCCGGCTAGCAGCTTCCCTGTGGCGGGGAAGTGCAAACGTACACGTTTTCGGCCGAAAACGCGTTTTCCGGCGAAATCGCACACCACGGCTCTTTCTGAGAAAAAGCAAGCACGGAGGACGAGAACCGCTTTTGCCCTGCGTAGCGTTCCGGGCAGCGGGTAGAACCAGGCAGAGAATTCCCGGCTAGCAGCTTCCCTGTGGCGGGGAAGTGCAAACGTACACGTTTTCGGCCGAAAACGCGTTTTCCGGCGAAAACGCACACCACGGCTCTTTCTGAGAAAAAGCAAGCACGGAGGAAGAGAACCGCTTTTGCCCTGCGTAGCGTTCCGGGCAGCGGGTAGAACCAGGCAGAGAATTCCCGGCTAGCAGCTTCCCTGTGGCGGGGAAGTGCAAACGTACACGTTTTCGGCCGAAAACGCGTTTTCCGGCGAAAACGCACACCACGGCTCTTTCTGAGAAAAAGCAAGCACGGAGGACGAGAACCGCTTTTGCCCTGCGTAGCGTTCCGGGCAGCGGGTAGAACCAGGCAGAGAATTCCCGGCTAGCGGCTTCCTGTGGCGGGGAAGTGCAAACGTACACGTTTTCGGCCGAAAACGCGTTTTCCGGCGAAAACGCACACCACGGCTCTTTCTGAGAAAAAGCAAGCACGGAGGACGAGAACCGCTTTTGCCCTGCGTAGCGTTCCGGGCAGCGGGTAGAACCAGGCAGAGAATTCCCGGCTAGCAGCTTCCCTGTGGCGGGGAAGTGCAAACGTACACGTTTTCGGCCGAAAACGCGTTTTCCGGCGAAATCGCACACCACGGCTCTTTCTGAGAAAAAGCAAGCACGGAGGACGAGAACCGCTTTTGCCCTGCGTAGCGTTCCGGGCAGCGGGTAGAACCAGGCAGAGAATTCCCGGCTAGCAGCTTCCCTGTGGCGGGGAAGTGCAAACGTACACGTTTTCGGCCGAAAACGCGTTTTCCGGCGAAAACGCACACCACGGCTCTTTCTGAGAAAAAGCAAGCACGGAGGAAGAGAACCGCTTTTGCCCTGCGTAGCGTTCCGGGCAGCGGGTAGAACCAGGCAGAGAATTCCCGGCTAGCAGCTTCCCTGTGGCGGGGAAGTGCAAACGTACACGTTTTCGGCCGAAAACGCGTTTTCCGGCGAAAACGCACACCACGGCTCTTTCTGAGAAAAAGCAAGCACGGAGGACGAGAACCGCTTTTGCCCTGCGTAGCGTTCCGGGCAGCGGGTAGAACCAGGCAGAGAATTCCCGGCTAGCGGCTTCCCTGTGGCGGGGAAGTGCAAACGTACACGTTTTCGGCCGAAAACGCGTTTTCCGGCGAAAACGCACACCACGGCTCTTTCTGAGAAAAAGCAAGCACGGAGGACGAGAACCGCTTTTGCCCTGCGTAGCGTTCCGGGCAGCGGGTAGAACCAGGCAGAGAATTCCCGGCTAGCAGCTTCCCTGTGGCGGGGAAGTGCAAACGTACACGTTTTCGGCCGAAAACGCGTTTTCCGGCGAAATCGCACACCACGGCTCTTTCTGAGAAAAAGCAAGCACGGAGGACGAGAACCGCTTTTGCCCTGCGTAGCGTTCCGGGCAGCGGGTAGAACCAGGCAGAGAATTCCCGGCTAGCAGCTTCCCTGTGGCGGGGAAGTGCAAACGTACACGTTTTCGGCCGAAAACGCGTTTTCCGGCGAAAACGCACACCACGGCTCTTTCTGAGAAAAAGCAAGCACGGAGGAAGAGAACCGCTTTTGCCCTGCGTAGCGTTCCGGGCAGCGGGTAGAACCAGGCAGAGAATTCCCGGCTAGCAGCTTCCCTGTGGCGGGGAAGTGCAAACGTACACGTTTTCGGCCGAAAACGCGTTTTCCGGCGAAAACGCACACCACGGCTCTTTCTGAGAAAAAGCAAGCACGGAGGACGAGAACCGCTTTTGCCCTGCGTAGCGTTCCGGGCAGCGGGTAGAACCAGGCAGAGAATTCCCGGCTAGCGGCTTCCCTGTGGCGGGGAAGTGCAAACGTACACGTTTTCGGCCGAAAACGCGTTTTCCGGCGAAAACGCACACCACGGCTCTTTCTGAGAAAAAGCAAGCACGGAGGACGAGAACCGCTTTTGCCCTGCGTAGCGTTCCGGTCAGCGGGTAGAACCAGGCAGAGAATTCCCGGCTAGCAGCTTCCCTGTGGCGGGGAAGTGCAAACGTACACGTTTTCGGCCGAAAACGCGTTTTCCGGCGAAATCGCACACCACGGCTCTTTCTGAGAAAAAGCAAGCACGGAGGACGAGAACCGCTTTTGCCCTGCGTAGCGTTCCGGGCAGCGGGTAGAACCAGGCAGAGAATTCCCGGCTAGCAGCTTCCCTGTGGCGGGGAAGTGCAAACGTACACGTTTTCGGCCGAAAACGCGTTTTCCGGCGAAATCGCACACCACGGCTCTTTCTGAGAAAAAGCAAGCACGGAGGACGAGAACCGCTTTTGCCCTGCGTAGCGTTCCGGGCAGCGGGTAGAACCAGGCAGAGAATTCCCGGCTAGCAGCTTCCCTGTGGCGGGGAAGTGCAAACGTACACGTTTTCGGCCGAAAACGCGTTTTCCGGCGAAATCGCACACCACGGCTCTTTCTGAGAAAAAGCAAGCACGGAGGACGAGAACCGCTTTTGCCCTGCGTAGCGTTCCGGGCAGCGGGTAGAACCAGGCAGAGAATTCCCGGCTAGCAGCTTCCCTGTGGCGGGGAAGTGCAAACGTACACGTTTTCGGCCGAAAACGCGTTTTCCGGCGAAATCGCACACCACGGCTCTTTCTGAGAAAAAGCAAGCACGGAGGACGAGAACCGCTTTTGCCCTGCGTAGCGTTCCGGGCAGCGGGTAGAACCAGGCAGAGAATTCCCGGCTAGCAGCTTCCCTGTGGCGGGGAAGTGCAAACGTACACGTTTTCGGCCGAAAACGCGTTTTCCGGCGAAAACGCACACCACGGCTCTTTCTGAGAAAAAGCAAGCACGGAGGACGAGAACCGCTTTTGCCCTGCGTAGCGTTCCGGGCAGCGGGTAGAACCAGGCAGAGAATTCCCGGCTAGCAGCTTCCCTGTGGCGGGGAAGTGCAAACGTACACGTTTTCGGCCGAAAACGCGTTTTCCGGCGAAAACGCACACCACGGCTCTTTCTGAGAAAAAGCAAGCACGGAGGACGAGAACCGCTTTTGCCCTGCGTAGCGTTCCGGGCAGCGGGTAGAACCAGGCAGAGAATTCCCGGCTAGCGGCTTCCCTGTGGCGGGGAAGTGCAAACGTACACGTTTTCGGCCGAAAACGCGTTTTCCGGCGAAAACGCACACCACGGCTCTTTCTGAGAAAAAGCAAGCACGGAGGACGAGAACCGCTTTTGCCCTGCGTAGCGTTCCGGTCAGCGGGTAGAACCAGGCAGAGAATTCCCGGCTAGCAGCTTCCCTGTGGCGGGGAAGTGCAAACGTACACGTTTTCGGCCGAAAACGCGTTTTCCGGCGAAATCGCACACCACGGCTCTTTCTGAGAAAAAGCAAGCACGGAGGACGAGAACCGCTTTTGCCCTGCGTAGCGTTCCGGGCAGCGGGTAGAACCAGGCAGAGAATTCCCGGCTAGCAGCTTCCCTGTGGCGGGGAAGTGCAAACCTACACGTTTTCGGCCGAAAACGCGTTTTCCGGCGAAAACGCACACCACGGCTCTTTCTGAGAAAAAGCAAGCACGGAGGACGAGTACCGCTTTTGCCCTGCGTAGCGTTCCGGGCAGCGGGTAGAACCAGGCAGAGAATTCCCGGCTAGCAGCTTCCCTGTGGCGGGGAAGTGCAAACGTACACGTTTTCGGCCGAAAACGCGTTTTCCGGCGAAATCGCACACCACGGCTCTTTCTGAGAAAAAGCAAGCACGGAGGACGAGAACCGCTTTTGCCCTGCGTAGCGTTCCGGGCAGCGGGTAGAACCAGGCAGAGAATTCCCGGCTAGCAGCTTCCCTGTGGCGGGGAAGTGCAAACGTACACGTTTTCAGCCGAAAACGCGTTTTCCGGCGAAAACGCACACCACGGCTCTTTCTGAGAAAAAGCAAGCACGGAGGACGAGAACCGCTTTTGCCCTGCGTAGCGTTCCGGGCAGCGGGTAGAACCAGGCAGAGAATTCCCGGCTAGCAGCTTCCCTGTGGCGGGGAAGTGCAAACGTACACGTTTTCGGCCGAAAACGCGTTTTCCGGCGAAATCGCACACCACGGCTCTTTCTGAGAAAAAGCAAGCACGGAGGACGAGAACCGCTTTTGCCCTGCGTAGCGTTCCGGGCAGCGGGTAGAACCAGGCAGAGAATTCCCGGCTAGCAGCTTCCCTGTGGCGGGGAAGTGCAAACGTACACGTTTTCGGCCGAAAACGCGTTTTCCGGCGAAATCGCACACCACGGCTCTTTCTGAGAAAAAGCAAGCACGGAGGACGAGAACCGCTTTTGCCCTGCGTAGCGTTCCGGGCAGCGGGTAGAACCAGGCAGAGAATTCCCGGCTAGCAGCTTCCCTGTGGCGGGGAAGTGCAAACGTACACGTTTTCGGCCGAAAACGCGTTTTCCGGCGAAATCGCACACCACGGCTCTTTCTGAGAAAAAGCAAGCACGGAGGACGAGAACCGCTTTTGCCCTGCGTAGCGTTCCGGGCAGCGGGTAGAACCAGGCAGAGAATTCCCGGCTAGCATCTTCCCTGTGGCGGGGAAGTGCAAACGTACACGTTTTCGGCCGAAAACGCGTTTTCCGGCGAAATCGCACACCACGGCTCTTTCTGAGAAAAAGCAAGCACGGAGGACGAGAACCGCTTTTGCCCTGCGTAGCGTTCCGGGCAGCGGGTAGAACCAGGCAGAGAATTCCCGGCTAGCAGCTTCCCTGTGGCGGGGAAGTGCAAACGTACACGTTTTCGGCCGAAAACGCGTTTTCCGGCGAAATCGCACACCACGGCTCTTTCTGAGAAAAAGCAAGCACGGAGGACGAGAACCGCTTTTGCCCTGCGTAGCGTTCCGGGCAGCGGGTAGAACCAGGCAGAGAATTCCCGGCTAGCAGCTTCCCTGTGGCGGGGAAGTGCAAACGTACACGTTTTCGGCCGAAAACGCGTTTTCCGGCGAAAACGCACACCACGGCTCTTTCTGAGAAAAAGCAAGCACGGAGGACGAGAACCGCTTTTGCCCTGCGTAGCGTTCCGGGCAGCGGGTAGAACCAGGCAGAGAATTCCCGGCTAGCATCTTCCCTGTGGCGGGGAAGTGCAAACGTACACGTTTTCGGCCGAAAACGCGTTTTCCGGCGAAATCGCACACCACGGCTCTTTCTGAGAAAAAGCAAGCACGGAGGACGAGAACCGCTTTTGCCCTGCGTAGCGTTCCGGGCAGCGGGTAGAACCAGGCAGAGAATTCCCGGCTAGCAGCTTCCCTGTGGCGGGGAAGTGCAAACGTACACGTTTTCGGCCGAAAACGCGTTTTCTGGCGAAATCGCACACCACGTCTCTTTCTGAGAAAAAGCAAGCACGGAGGATGAGAACCGCTTTTGCCCTGCGTAGCGTTCCGGGCAGCGGGTAGAACCAGGCAGAGAATTCCGGCTAGCAGCTTCCCTGTGGCGGGGAAGTGCAAACGTACACGTTTTCGGCCGAAAACGCGTTTTCCGGCGAAAACGCACACCACGGCTCTTTCTGAGAAAAAGCAAGCACGGAGGACGAGAACCGCTTTTGCCCTGCGTAGCGTTCCGGGCAGCGGGTAGAACCAGGCAGAGAATTCCCGGCTAGCAGCTTCCCTGTGGCGGGGAAGTGCAAACGTACACGTTTTCGGCCGAAAACGCGTTTTCCGGCGAAATCGCACACCACGGCTCTTTCTGAGAAAAAGCAAGCACGGAGGACGAGAACCGCTTTTGCCCTGCGTAGCGTTCCGGGCAGCGGATAGAACCAGGCAGAGAATTCCCGGCTAGCAGCTTCCCTGTGGCGGGGAAGTGCAAACGTACACGTTTTCGGCCGAAAACGCGTTTTCCGGCGAAATCGCACACCACGGCTCTTTCTGAGAAAAAGCAAGCACGGAGGACGAGAACCGCTTTTGCCCCTGCGTAGCGTTCCGGGCAGCGGGTAGAACCAGGCAGAGAATTCCCGGCTAGCAGCTTCCCTGTGGCGGGGAAGTGCAAACGTACACGTTTTCGGCCGAAAACGCGTTTTCCGGCGAAAACGCACACCACGGCTCTTTCTGAGAAAAAGCAAGCACGGAGGACGAGAACCGCTTTTGCCCTGCGTAGCGTTCCGGGCAGCGGGTAGAACCAGGCAGAGAATTCCCGGCTAGCAGCTTCCCTGTGGCGGGGAAGTGCAAACGTACACGTTTTCGGCCGAAAACGCGTTTTCCGGCGAAATCGCACACCACGGCTCTTTCTGAGAAAAAGCAAGCACGGAGGACGAGAACCGCTTTTGCCCTGCGTAGCGTTCCGGGCAGCGGGTAGAACCAGGCAGAGAATTCCCGGCTAGCAGCTTCCCTGTGGCGGGCAAGTGCAAACGTACACGTTTTCGGCCGAAAACGCGTTTTCCGGCGAAATCGCACACCACGGCTCTTTCTGAGAAAAAGCAAGCACGGAGGACGAGAACCGCTTTTGCCCTGCGTAGCGTTCCGGGCAGCGGGTAGAACCAGGCAGAGAATTCCCGGCTAGCAGCTTCCCTGTGGCGGGGAAGTGCAAACGTACACGTTTTCGGCCGAAAACGCGTTTTCCGGCGAAAACGCACACCACGGCTCTTTCTGAGAAAAAGCAAGCACGGAGGACGAGAACCGCTTTTGCCCTGCGTAGCGTTCCGGGCAGCGGGTAGAACCAGGCAGAGAATTCCCGGCTAGCAGCTTCCCTGTGGCGGGGAAGTGCAAACCTACACGTTTTCGGCCGAAAACGCGTTTTCCGGCGAAAACGCACACCACGGCTCTTTCTGAGAAAAAGCAAGCACGGAGGACGAGAACCGCTTTTGCCCTGCGTAGCGTTCCGGGCAGCGGGTAGAACCAGGCAGAGAATTCCCGGCTAGCAGCTTCCCTGTGGCGGGGAAGTGCAAACGTACACGTTTTCGGCCGAAAACGCGTTTTCCGGCGAAATCGCACACCACGGCTCTTTCTGAGAAAAAGCAAGCACGGAGGACGAGAACCGCTTTTGCCCTGCGTAGCGTTCCGGGCAGCGGGTAGAACCAGGCAGAGAATTCCCGGCTAGCAGCTTCCCTGTGGCGGGGAAGTGCAAACGTACACGTTTTCGGCCGAAAACGCGTTTTCCGGCGAAATCGCACACCACGGCTCTTTCTGAGAAAAAGCAAGCACGGAGGACGAGAACCGCTTTTGCCCTGCGTAGCGTTCCGGGCAGCGGGTAGAACCAGGCAGAGAATTCCCGGCTAGCAGCTTCCCTGTGGCGGGGAAGTGCAAACGTACACGTTTTCGGCCGAAAACGCGTTTTCCGGCGAAATCGCACACCACGGCTCTTTCTGAGAAAAAGCAAGCACGGAGGACGAGAACCGCTTTTGCCCTGCGTAGCGTTCCGGGCAGCGGGTAGAACCAGGCAGAGAATTCCCGGCTAGCAGCTTCCCTGTGGCGGGGAAGTGCAAACGTACACGTTTTCGGCCGAAAACGCGTTTTCCGGCGAAAACGCACACCACGGCTCTTTCTGAGAAAAAGCAAGCACGGAGGAAGAGAACCGCTTTTGCCCTGCGTAGCGTTCCGGGCAGCGGGTAGAACCAGGCAGAGAATTCCCGGCTAGCAGCTTCCCTGTGGCGGGGAAGTGCAAACGTACACGTTTTCGGCCGAAAACGCGTTTTCCGGCGAAAACGCACACCACGGCTCTTTCTGAGAAAAAGCAAGCACGGAGGACGAGAACCGCTTTTGCCCTGCGTAGCGTTCCGGGCAGCGGGTAGAACCAGGCAGAGAATTCCCGGCTAGCGGCTTCCCTGTGGCGGGGAAGTGCAAACGTACACGTTTTCGGCCGAAAACCGCGTTTTCCGGCGAAAACGCACACCACGGCTCTTTCTGAGAAAAAGCAAGCACGGAGGACGAGAACCGCTTTTGCCCTGCGTAGCGTTCCGGGCAGCGGGTAGAACCAGGCAGAGAATTCCCGGCTAGCAGCTTCCCTGTGGCGGGGAAGTGCAAACGTACACGTTTTCGGCCGAAAACGCGTTTTCCGGCGAAATCGCACACCACGGCTCTTTCTGAGAAAAAGCAAGCACGGAGGACGAGAACCGCTTTTGCCCTGCGTAGCGTTCCGGGCAGCGGGTAGAACCAGGCAGAGAATTCCCGGCTAGCAGCTTCCCTGTGGCGGGGAAGTGCAAACGTACACGTTTTCGGCCGAAAACGCGTTTTCCGGCGAAAACGCACACCACGGCTCTTTCTGAGAAAAAGCAAGCACGGAGGAAGAGAACCGCTTTTGCCCTGCGTAGCGTTCCGGGCAGCGGGTAGAACCAGGCAGAGAATTCCCGGCTAGCAGCTTCCCTGTGGCGGGGAAGTGCAAACGTACACGTTTTCGGCCGAAAACGCGTTTTCCGGCGAAAACGCACACCACGGCTCTTTCTGAGAAAAAGCAAGCACGGAGGACGAGAACCGCTTTTGCCCTGCGTAGCGTTCCGGGCAGCGGGTAGAACCAGGCAGAGAATTCCCGGCTAGCGGCTTCCCTGTGGCGGGGAAGTGCAAACGTACACGTTTTCGGCCGAAAACGCGTTTTCCGGCGAAAACGCACACCACGGCTCTTTCTGAGAAAAAGCAAGCACGGAGGACGAGAACCGCTTTTGCCCTGCGTAGCGTTCCGGTCAGCGGGTAGAACCAGGCAGAGAATTCCCGGCTAGCAGCTTCCCTGTGGCGGGGAAGTGCAAACGTACACGTTTTCGGCCGAAAACGCGTTTTCCGGCGAAATCGCACACCACGGCTCTTTCTGAGAAAAAGCAAGCACGGAGGACGAGAACCGCTTTTGCCCTGCGTAGCGTTCCGGGCAGCGGGTAGAACCAGGCAGAGAATTCCCGGCTAGCAGCTTCCCTGTGGCGGGGAAGTGCAAACGTACACGTTTTCGGCCGAAAACGCGTTTTCCGGCGAAATCGCACACCACGGCTCTTTCTGAGAAAAAGCAAGCACGGAGGACGAGAACCGCTTTTGCCCTGCGTAGCGTTCCGGGCAGCGGGTAGAACCAGGCAGAGAATTCCCGGCTAGCAGCTTCCCTGTGGCGGGGAAGTGCAAACGTACACGTTTTCGGCCGAAAACGCGTTTTCCGGCGAAATCGCACACCACGGCTCTTTCTGAGAAAAAGCAAGCACGGAGGACGAGAACCGCTTTTGCCCTGCGTAGCGTTCCGGGCAGCGGGTAGAACCAGGCAGAGAATTCCCGGCTAGCAGCTTCCCTGTGGCGGGGAAGTGCAAACGTACACGTTTTCGGCCGAAAACGCGTTTTCGGCGAAATCGCACACCACGGCTCTTTCTGAGAAAAAGCAAGCACGGAGGACGAGAACCGCTTTTGCCCTGCGTAGCGTTCCGGGCAGCGGGTAGAACCAGGCAGAGAATTCCCGGCTAGCAGCTTCCCTGTGGCGGGGAAGTGCAAACGTACACGTTTTCGGCCGAAAACGCGTTTTCCGGCGAAATCGCACACCACGGCTCTTTCTGAGAAAAAGCAAGCACGGAGGACGAGAACCGCTTTTGCCCTGCGTAGCGTTCCGGGCAGCGGGTAGAACCAGGCAGAGAATTCCCGGCTAGCAGCTTCCCTGTGGCGGGGAAGTGCAAACGTACACGTTTTCGGCCGAAAACGCGTTTTCCGGCGAAAACGCACACCACGGCTCTTTCTGAGAAAAAGCAAGCACGGAGGACGAGAACCGCTTTTGCCCTGCGTAGCGTTCCGGGCAGCGGGTAGAACCAGGCAGAGAATTCCCGGCTAGCAGCTTCCCTGTGGCGGGGAAGTGCAAACGTACACGTTTTCGGCCGAAAACGCGTTTTCGGCGAAAACGCACACCACGGCTCTTTCTGAGAAAAAGCAAGCACGGAGGACGAGAACCGCTTTTGCCCTGCGTAGCGTTCCGGGCAGCGGGTAGAACCAGGCAGAGAATTCCCGGCTAGCAGCTTCCCTGTGGCGGGGAAGTGCAAACGTACACGTTTTCGGCCGAAAACGCGTTTTCCGGCGAAAACGCACACCACGGCTCTTTCTGAGAAAAAGCAAGCACGGAGGACGAGAACCGCTTTTGCCCTGCGTAGCGTTCCGGGCAGCGGGTAGAACCAGGCAGAGAATTCCCGGCTAGCAGCTTCCTGTGGCGGGGAAGTGCAAACGTACACGTTTTCGGCCGAAAACGCGTTTTCCGGCGAAATCGCACACCACGCTCTTTCTGAGAAAAAGCAAGCACGGAGGACGAGAACCGCTTTTGCCCTGCGTAGCGTTCCGGGCAGCGGGTAGAACCAGGCAGAGAATTCCCGGCTAGCAGCTTCCCTGTGGCGGGGAAGTGCAAACGTACACGTTTTCGGCCGAAAACGCGTTTTCCGGCGAAATCGCACACCACGGCTCTTTCTGAGAAAAAGCAAGCACGGAGGACGAGAACCGCTTTTGCCCTGCGTAGCGTTCCGGGCAGCGGGTAGAACC
>NW_027437999.1:0-52426 GCF_965140245.1 Athene noctua | reverse complement strand
CTTCCCCGCCACAGGGAAGCTGCTAGCCGGGAATTCTCTGCCTGGTTCTACCCGCTGCCCGGAACGCTACGCAGGGCAAAAGCGGTTCTCGTCCTCCGTGCTTGCTTTTTCTCAGAAAGAGCCGTGGTGTGCGTTTTCGCCGGAAAACGCGTTTTCGGCCGAAAACGTGTACGTTTGCACTTCCCCGCCACAGGGAAGCTGCTAGCCGGGAATTCTCTGCCTGGTTCTACCCGCTGCCCGGAACGCTACGCAGGGCAAAAGCGGTTCTCGTCCTCCGTGCTTGCTTTTTCTCAGAAAGAGCCGTGGTGTGCGTTTTCGCCGGAAAACGCGTTTTCGGCCGAAAACGTGTACGTTTGCACTTCCCCGCCACAGGGAAGCTGCTAGCCGGGAATTCTCTGCCTGGTTCTACCCGCTGCCCGGAACGCTACGCAGGGCAAAAGCGGTTCTCGTCCTCCGTGCTTGCTTTTTCTCAGAAAGAGCCGTGGTGTGCGTTTTCGCCGGAAAACGCGTTTTCGGCCGAAAACGTGTACGTTTGCACTTCCCCGCCACAGGGAAGCTGCTAGCCGGGAATTCTCTGCCTGGTTCTACCCGCTGCCCGGAACGCTACGCAGGGCAAAAGCGGTTCTCGTCCTCCGTGCTTGCTTTTTCACAGAAAGAGCCGTGGTGTGCGATTTCGCCGGAAAACGCGTTTTCGGCCGAAAACGTGTACGTTTGCACTTCCCCGCCACAGGGAAGCTGCTAGCCGGGAATTTTCTGCCTGGTTCTACCCGCTGCCCGGAACGCTACGCAGGGCAAAAGCGGTTCTCGTCCTCCGTGCTTGCTTTTTCTCAGAAAGAGCCGTGGTGTGCGTTTTCGCCGGAAAACGCGTTTTCGGCCGAAAACGTGTACGTTTGCACTTCCCCGCCACAGGGAAGCTGCTAGCCGGGAATTCTCTGCCTGGTTCTACCCGCTGCCCGGAACGCTACGCAGGGTAAAAGCGGTTCTCGTCCTCCGTGCTTGCTTTTTCTCAGAAAGAGCCGTGGTGTGCGTTTTCGCCGGAAAACGCGTTTTCGGCCGAAAACGTGTACGTTTGCACTTCCCCGCCACAGGGAAGATGCTAGCCGGGAATTCTCTGCCTGGTTCTACCCGCTGCCCGGAACGCTACGCAGGGCAAAAGCGGTTCTCGTCCTCCGTGCTTGCTTTTTCTCAGAAAGAGCCGTGGTGTGCGATTTCGCCGGAAAACGCGTTTTCGGCCGAAAACGTGTACGTTTGCACTTCCCCGCCACAGGGAAGCTGCTAGCCGGGAATTCTCTGCCTGGTTCTACCCGCTGCCCGGAACGCTACGCAGGGCAAAAGCGGTTCTCGTCCTCCGTGCTTGCTTTTTCTCAGAAAGAGCCGTGGTGTGCGTTTTCGCCGGAAAACGCGTTTTCGGCCGAAAACGTGTACGTTTGCACTTCCCCGCCACAGGGAAGCTGCTAGCCGGGAATTCTCTGCCTGGTTCTACCCGCTGCCCGGAACGCTACGCAGGGCAAAAGCGGTTCTCGTCCTCCGTGCTTGCTTTTTCTCAGAAAGAGCCGTGGTGTGCGTTTTCGCCGGAAAACGCGTTTTCGGCCGAAAACGTGTACGTTTGCACTTCCCCGCCACAGGGAAGCTGCTAGCCGGGAATTCTCTGCCTGGTTCTACCCGCTGCCCGGAACGCTACGCAGGGCAAAAGCGGTTCTCGTCCTCCGTGCTTGCTTTTTCTCAGAAAGAGCCGTGGTGTGCGTTTTCGCCGGAAAACGCGTTTTCGGCCGAAAACGTGTACGTTTGCGCTTCCCCGCCACAGGGAAGCTGCTAGCCGGGAATTCTCTGCCTGGTTCTACCCGCTGCCCGGAACGCTACGCAGGGCAAAAGCGGTTCTCGTCCTCCGTGCTTGCTTTTTCTCAGAAAGAGCCGTGGTGTGCGATTTCGCCGGGTAACGCGTTTTCGGCCGAAAACGTGTACGTTTGCACTTCCCCGCCACAGGGAAGCTGCTAGCCGGGAATTCTCTGCCTGGTTCTACCTGCTGCCCGGAATGCTACGCAGGGCAAAAGCGGTTCTCGTCCTCCGTGCTTGCTTTTTCTCAGAAAGAGCCGTGGTGTGCGTTTTCGCCGGAAAACGCGTTTTCGGCCGAAAACGTGTACGTTTGCACTTCCCCGCCACAGGGAAGCTGCTAGCCGGGAATTCTCTGCCTGGTTCTACCCGCTGCCCGGAACGCTACGCAGGGCAAAAGCGGTTCTCGTCCTCCGTGCTTGCTTTTTCTCAGAAAGAGCCGTGGTGTGCGTTTTCGCCGGAAAACGCGTTTTCGGCCGAAAACGTGTACGTTTGCACTTCCCCGCCACAGGGAAGCTGCTAGCCGGGAATTCTCTGCCTGGTTCTACCCGCTGCCCGGAACACTACGCAGGGCAAAAGCGGTTCTCGTCCTCCGTGCTTGCTTTTTCTCAGAAAGAGCCGTGGTGTGCGTTTTCGCCGGAAAACGCGTTTTCGGCCGAAAACGTGTACGTTTGCACTTCCCCGCCACAGGGAAGCTGCTAGCCGGGAATTCTCTGCCTGGTTCTACCCGCTGCCCGGAACGCTACGCAGGGCAAAAGCGGTTCTCGTCCTCCGTGCTTGCTTTTTCTCAGAAAGAGCCGTGGTGTGCGATTTCGCCGGAAAACGCGTTTTCGGCCGAAAACGTGTACGTTTGCACTTCCACGCCACAGGGAAGCTGCTAGCCGGGAATTCTCTGCCTGGTTCTACCTGCTGCCCGGAACGCTACGCAGGGCAAAAGCGGTTCTCGTCCTCCGTGCTTGCTTTTTCTCAGAAAGAGCCGTGGTGTGCGTTTTCGCCGGAAAACGCGTTTTCGGCCGAAAACGTGTACGTTTGCACTTCCCCGCCACAGGGAAGCTGCTAGCCGGGAATTCTCTGCCTGGTTCTACCCGCTGCCCGGAACGCTACGCAGGGCAAAAGCGGTTCTCGTCCTCCGTGCTTGCTTTTTCTCAGAAAGAGCCGTGGTGTGCGTTTTCGCCGGAAAACGCGTTTTCGGCCGAAAACGTGTACGTTTGCACTTCCCCGCCACAGGGAAGCTGCTAGCCGGGAATTCTCTGCCTGGTTCTACCCGCTGCCCGGAACGCTACGCAGGGCAAAAGCGGTTCTCGTCCTCCGTGCTTGCTTTTTCTCAGAAAGAGCCGTGGTGTGCGTTTTCGCCGGAAAACGCGTTTTCGGCCGAAAACGTGTACGTTTGCACTTCCCCGCCACAGGGAAGCTGCTAGCCGGGAATTCTCTGCCTGGTTCTACCCACTGCCCGGAACGCTACGCAGGGCAAAAGCGGTTCTCCTCATCCGTGCTTGCTTTTTCTCAGAAAGAGCCGTGGTGTGCGATTTCGCCGGAAAACGCGTTTTCGGCCGAAAACGTGTACGTTTGCACTTCCCCGCCACAGGGAAGCTGCTAGCCGGGAATTCTCTGCCTGGTTCTACCCGCTGCCCGGAACGCTACGCAGGGCAAAAGCGGTTCTCGTCCTCCGTGCTTGCTTTTTCTCAGAAAGAGCCGTGGTGTGCGATTTCGCCGGAAAACGCGTTTTCGGCCGAAAACGTGTACGTTTGCACTTCCCCGCCACAGGGAAGCTGCTAGCCGGGAATTCTCTGCCTGGTTCTACCCGCTGCCCGGAACGCTACGCAGGGCAAAAGCGGTTCTCGTCCTCCGTGCTTGCTTTTTCTCAGAAAGAGCCGTGGTGTGCGTTTTCGCCGGAAAACGCGTTTTCGGCCGAAAACGTGTACGTTTGCACTTCCCCGCCACAGGGAAGCTGCTAGCCGGGAATTCTCTGCCTGGTTCTACCCGCTGCCCGGAACGCTACGCAGGGCAAAAGCGGTTCTCGTCCTCCGTGCTTGCTTTTTCTCAGAAAGAGCCGTGGTGTGCGTTTTCGCCGGAAAACGCGTTTTCGGCCGAAAACGTGTACGTTTGCACTTCCCCGCCACAGGGAAGCTGCTAGCCGGGAATTCTCTGCCTGGTTCTACCCGCTGCCCGGAACACTACGCAGGGCAAAAGCGGTTCTCGTCCTCCGTGCTTGCTTTTTCTCAGAAAGAGCCGTGGTGTGCGTTTTCGCCGGAAAACGCGTTTTCGGCCGAAAACGTGTACGTTTGCACTTCCCCGCCACAGGGAAGCTGCTAGCCGGGAATTCTCTGCCTGGTTCTACCCGCTGCCCGGAACGCTACGCAGGGCAAAAGCGGTTCTCGTCCTCCGTGCTTGCTTTTTCTCAGAAAGAGCCGTGGTGTGCGATTTCGCCGGAAAACGCGTTTTCGGCCGAAAACGTGTACGTTTGCACTTCCCCGCCACAGGGAAGCTGCTAGCCGGGAATTCTCTGCCTGGTTCTACCTGCTGCCCGGAACGCTACGCAGGGCAAAAGCGGTTCTCGTCCTCCGTGCTTGCTTTTTCTCAGAAAGAGCCGTGGTGTGCGTTTTCGCCGGAAAACGCGTTTTCGGCCGAAAACGTGTACGTTTGCACTTCCCCGCCACAGGGAAGCTGCTAGCCGGGAATTCTCTGCCTGGTTCTACCCGCTGCCCGGAACGCTACGCAGGGCAAAAGCGGTTCTCGTCCTCCGTGCTTGCTTTTTCTCAGAAAGAGCCGTGGTGTGCGTTTTCGCCGGAAAACGCGTTTTCGGCCGAAAACGTGTACGTTTGCACTTCCCCGCCACAGGGAAGCTGCTAGCCGGGAATTCTCTGCCTGGTTCTACCCGCTGCCCGGAACGCTACGCAGGGCAAAAGCGGTTCTCGTCCTCCGTGCTTGCTTTTTCTCAGAAAGAGCCGTGGTGTGCGTTTTCGCCGGAAAACGCGTTTTCGGCCGAAAACGTGTACCTTTGCACTTCCCCGCCACAGGGAAGCTGCTAGCCGGGAATTCTCTGCCTGGTTCTACCCGCTGCCCGGAACGCTACGCAGGGCAAAAGCGGTTCTCGTCCTCCGTGCTTGCTTTTTCTCAGAAAGAGCCGTGGTGTGCGTTTTCGCCGGAAAACGCGTTTTCGGCCGAAAACGTGTACGTTTGCACTTCCCCGCCACAGGGAAGCTGCTAGCCGGGAATTCTCTGCCTGGTTCTACCCGCTGCCCG
This sequence comes from Athene noctua, assembly GCF_965140245.1. Classification (NCBI taxonomy): domain Eukaryota; kingdom Metazoa; phylum Chordata; class Aves; order Strigiformes; family Strigidae; genus Athene; species Athene noctua. Next base: position 47,353 of record NW_027437999.1, on the reverse strand, counting down.
GAACGCTACGCAGGGCAAAAGCGGTTCTCGTCCTCCGTGCTTGCTTTTTCTCAGAAAGAGCCGTGGTGTGCGTTTTCGCCGGAAAACGCGTTTTCGGCCGAAAACGTGTACGTTTGCACTTCCCCGCCACAGGGAAGCTGCTAGCCGGGAATTCTCTGCCTGGTTCTACCCGCTGCCCGGAACGCTACGCAGGGCAAAAGCGGTTCTCGTCCTCCGTGCTTGCTTTTTCTCAGAAAGAGCCGTGGTGTGCGTTTTCGCCGGAAAACGCGTTTTCGGCCGAAAACGTGTACGTTTGCACTTCCCCGCCACAGGGAAGCTGCTAGCCGGGAATTCTCTGCCTGGTTCTACCCGCTGCCCGGAACGCTACGCAGGGCAAAAGCGGTTCTCCTCCTCCGTGCTTGCTTTTTCACAGAAAGAGCCGTGGTGTGCGATTTCGCCGGAAAACGCGTTTTCGGCCGAAAACGTGTACGTTTGCACTTCCCCGCCACAGGGAAGCTGCTAGCCGGGAATTTTCTGCCTGGTTCTACCCGCTGCCCGGAACGCTACGCAGGGCAAAAGCGGTTCTCGTCCTCCGTGCTTGCTTTTTCTCAGAAAGAGCCGTGGTGTGCGTTTTCGCCGGAAAACGCGTTTTCGGCCGAAAACGTGTACGTTTGCACTTCCCCGCCACAGGGAAGCTGCTAGCCGGGAATTCTCTGCCTGGTTCTACCCGCTGCCCGGAACGCTACGCAGGGCAAAAGCGGTTCTCGTCCTCCGTGCTTGCTTTTTCTCAGAAAGAGCCGTGGTGTGCGTTTTCGCCGGAAAACGCGTTTTCGGCCGAAAACGTGTACGTTTGCGCTTCCCCGCCACAGGGAAGCTGCTAGCCGGGAATTCTCTGCCTGGTTCTACCCGCTGCCCGGAACGCTACGCAGGGCAAAAGCGGTTCTCGTCCTCCGTGCTTGCTTTTTCTCAGAAAGAGCCGTGGTGTGCGATTTCGCCGGGTAACGCGTTTTCGGCCGAAAACGTGTACGTTTGCACTTCCCCGCCACAGGGAAGCTGCTAGCCGGGAATTCTCTGCCTGGTTCTACCTGCTGCCCGGAATGCTACGCAGGGCAAAAGCGGTTCTCGTCCTCCGTGCTTGCTTTTTCTCAGAAAGAGCCGTGGTGTGCGTTTTCGCCGGAAAACGCGTTTTCGGCCGAAAACGTGTACGTTTGCACTTCCCCGCCACAGGGAAGCTGCTAGCCGGGAATTCTCTGCCTGGTTCTACCCGCTGCCCGGAACGCTACGCAGGGCAAAAGCGGTTCTCGTCCTCCGTGCTTGCTTTTTCTCAGAAAGAGCCGTGGTGTGCGTTTTCGCCGGAAAACGCGTTTTCGGCCGAAAACGTGTACGTTTGCACTTCCCCGCCACAGGGAAGCTGCTAGCCGGGAATTCTCTGCCTGGTTCTACCCGCTGCCCGGAACGCTACGCAGGGCAAAAGCGGTTCTCGTCCTCCGTGCTTGCTTTTTCTCAGAAAGAGCCGTGGTGTGCGTTTTCGCCGGAAAACGCGTTTTCGGCCGAAAACGTGTACGTTTGCACTTCCCCGCCACAGGGAAGCTGCTAGCCGGGAATTCTCTGCCTGGTTCTACCCGCTGCCCGGAACGCTACGCAGGGCAAAAGCGGTTCTCGTCCTCCGTGCTTGCTTTTTCTCAGAAAGAGCCGTGGTGTGCGTTTTCGCCGGAAAACGCGTTTTCGGCCGAAAACGTGTACGTTTGCACTTCCCCGCCACAGGGAAGCTGCTAGCCGGGAATTCTCTGCCTGGTTCTACCCGCTGCCCGGAACGCTACGCAGGGCAAAAGCGGTTCTCGTCCTCCATGCTTGCTTTTTCTCAGAAAGAGCCGTGGTGTGCGTTTTCGCCGGAAAACGCGTTTTCGGCCGAAAACGTGTACGTTTGCACTTCCCCGCCACAGGGAAGCTGCTAGCCGGGAATTCTCTGCCTGGTTCTACCCGCTGCCCGGAACGCTACGCAGGGCAAAAGCGGTTCTCGTCCTCCGTGCTTGCTTTTTCTCAGAAAGAGCCGTGGTGTGCGATTTCGCCGGAAAACGCGTTTTCGGCCGAAAACGTGTACGTTTGCACTTCCACGCCACAGGGAAGCTGCTAGCCGGGAATTCTCTGCCTGGTTCTACCTGCTGCCCGGAACGCTACGCAGGGCAAAAGCGGTTCTCGTCCTCCGTGCTTGCTTTTTCTCAGAAAGAGCCGTGGTGTGCGTTTTCGCCGGAAAACGCGTTTTCGGCCGAAAACGTGTACGTTTGCACTTCCCCGCCACAGGGAAGCTGCTAGCCGGGAATTCTCTGCCTGGTTCTACCCGCTGCCCGGAACGCTACGCAGGGCAAAAGCGGTTCTCGTCCTCCGTGCTTGCTTTTTCTCAGAAAGAGCCGTGGTGTGCGTTTTCGCCGGAAAACGCGTTTTCGGCCGAAAACGTGTACGTTTGCACTTCCCCGCCACAGGGAAGCTGCTAGCCGGGAATTCTCTGCCTGGTTCTACCCGCTGCCCGGAACGCTACGCAGGGCAAAAGCGGTTCTCGTCCTCCGTGCTTGCTTTTTCTCAGAAAGAGCCGTGGTGTGCGTTTTCGCCGGAAAACGCGTTTTCGGCCGAAAACGTGTACGTTTGCACTTCCCCGCCACAGGGAAGCTGCTAGCCGGGAATTCTCTGCCTGGTTCTACCCGCTGCCCGGAACGCTACGCAGGGCAAAAGCGGTTCTCGTCCTCCGTGCTTGCTTTTTCTCAGAAAGAGCCGTGGTGTGCGATTTCGCCGGAAAACGCGTTTTCGGCCGAAAACGTGTACGTTTGCACTTCCACGCCACAGGGAAGCTGCTAGCCGGGAATTCTCTGCCTGGTTCTACCTGCTGCCCGGAACGCTACGCAGGGCAAAAGCGGTTCTCGTCCTCCGTGCTTGCTTTTTCTCAGAAAGAGCCGTGGTGTGCGTTTTCGCCGGAAAACGCGTTTTCGGCCGAAAACGTGTACGTTTGCACTTCCCCGCCACAGGGAAGCTGCTAGCCGGGAATTCTCTGCCTGGTTCTACCCGCTGCCCGGAACGCTACGCAGGGCAAAAGCGGTTCTCGTCCTCCGTGCTTGCTTTTTCTCAGAAAGAGCCGTGGTGTGCGATTTCGCCGGAAAACGCGTTTTCGGCCGAAAACGTGTACGTTTGCACTTCCCCGCCACAGGGAAGCTGCTAGCCGGGAATTCTCTGCCTGGTTCTACCCGCTGCCCGGAACGCTACGCAGGGCAAAAGCGGTTCTCGTCCTCCGTGCTTGCTTTTTCTCAGAAAGAGCCGTGGTGTGCGTTTTCGCCGGAAAACGCGTTTTCGGCCGAAAACGTGTACGTTTGCACTTCCCCGCCACAGGGAAGCTGCTAGCCGGGAATTCTCTGCCTGGTTCTACCCGCTGCCCGGAACGCTACGCAGGGCAAAAGCGGTTCTCGTCCTCCGTGCTTGCTTTTTCTCAGAAAGAGCCGTGGTGTGCGTTTTCGCCGGAAAACGCGTTTTCGGCCGAAAACGTGTACGTTTGCACTTCCCCGCCACAGGGAAGCTGCTAGCCGGGAATTCTCTGCCTGGTTCTACCCGCTGCCCGGAACGCTACGCAGGGCAAAAGCGGTTCTCGTCCTCCGTGCTTGCTTTTTCACAGAAAGAGCCGTGGTGTGCGATTTCGCCGGAAAACGCGTTTTCGGCCGAAAACGTGTACGTTTGCACTTCCCCGCCACAGGGAAGCTGCTAACCGGGAATTTTCTGCCTGGTTCTACCCGCTGCCCGGAACGCTACGCAGGGCAAAAGCGGTTCTCGTCCTCCGTGCTTGCTTTTTCTCAGAAAGAGCCGTGGTGTGCGATTTCGCCGGTAAACGCGTTTTCGGCCGAAAACGTGTACGTTTGCACTTCCCCGCCACAGGGAAGCTGCTAGCCGGGAATTCTCTGCCTGGTTCTACCCGCTGCCCGGAACGCTACGCAGGGTAAAAGCGGTTCTCGTCCTCCGTGCTTGCTTTTTCTCAGAAAGAGCCGTGGTGTGCGTTTTCGCCGGAAAACGCGTTTTCGGCCGAAAACGTGTACGTTTGCACTTCCCCGCCACAGGGAAGATGCTAGCCGGGAATTCTCTGCCTGGTTCTACCCGCTGCCCGGAACGCTACGCAGGGCAAAAGCGGTTCTCGTCCTCCGTGCTTGCTTTTTCTCAGAAAGAGCCGTGGTGTGCGTTTTCGCCGGAAAACGCGTTTTCGGCCGAAAACGTGTACGTTTGCACTTCCCCGCCACAGGGAAGCTGCTAGCCGGGAATTCTCTGCCTGGTTCTACCCGCTGCCCGGAACGCTACGCAGGGCAAAAGCGGTTCTCGTCCTCCGTGCTTGCTTTTTCTCAGAAAGAGCCGTGGTGTGCGATTTCGCCGGAAAACGCGTTTTCGGCCGAAAACGTGTACGTTTGCACTTCCCCGCCACAGGGAAGCTGCTAGCCGGGAATTCTCTGCCTGGTTCTACCTGCTGCCCGGAACGCTACGCAGGGCAAAAGCGGTTCTCGTCCTCCGTGCTTGCTTTTTCTCAGAAAGAGCCGTGGTGTGCGTTTTCGCCGGAAAACGCGTTTTCGGCCGAAAACGTGTACGTTTGCACTTCCCCGCCACAGGGAAGCTGCTAGCCGGGAATTCTCTGCCTGGTTCTACCCGCTGCCCGGAACGCTACGCAGGGCAAAAGCGGTTCTCGTCCTCCGTGCTTGCTTTTTCTCAGAAAGAGCCGTGGTGTGCGTTTTCGCCGGAAAACGCGTTTTCGGCCGAAAACGTGTACGTTTGCACTTCCCCGCCACAGGGAAGCTGCTAGCCGGGAATTCTCTGCCTGGTTCTACCCGCTGCCCGGAACGCTACGCAGGGCAAAAGCGGTTCTCGTCCTCCGTGCTTGCTTTTTCTCAGAAAGAGCCGTGGTGTGCGTTTTCGCCGGAAAACGCGTTTTCGGCCGAAAACGTGTACCTTTGCACTTCCCCGCCACAGGGAAGCTGCTAGCCGGGAATTCTCTGCCTGGTTCTACCCGCTGCCCGGAACGCTACGCAGGGCAAAAGCGGTTCTCGTCCTCCGTGCTTGCTTTTTCTCAGAAAGAGCCGTGGTGTGCGTTTTCGCCGGAAAACGCGTTTTCGGCCGAAAACGTGTACGTTTGCACTTCCCCGCCACAGGGAAGCTGCTAGCCGGGAATTCTCTGCCTGGTTCTACCCGCTGCCCGGAACGCTACGCAGGGCAAAAGCGGTTCTCGTCCTCCGTGCTTGCTTTTTCTCAGAAAGAGCCGTGGTGTGCGTTTTCGCCGGAAAACGCGTTTTCGGCCGAAAACGTGTACGTTTGCACTTCCCCGCCACAGGGAAGCTGCTAGCCGGGAATTCTCTGCCTGGTTCTACCCGCTGCCCGGAACGCTACGCAGGGCAAAAGCGGTTCTCGTCCTCCGTGCTTGCTTTTTCTCAGAAAGAGCCGTGGTGTGCGTTTTCGCCGGAAAACGCGTTTTCGGCCGAAAACGTGTACGTTTGCACTTCCCCGCCACAGGGAAGCTGCTAGCCGGGAATTCTCTGCCTGGTTCTACCCGCTGCCCGGAACGCTACGCAGGGCAAAAGCGGTTCTCCTCCTCCGTGCTTGCTTTTTCACAGAAAGAGCCGTGGTGTGCGATTTCGCCGGAAAACGCGTTTTCGGCCGAAAACGTGTACGTTTGCACTTCCCCGCCACAGGGAAGCTGCTAGCCGGGAATTTTCTGCCTGGTTCTACCCGCTGCCCGGAACGCTACGCAGGGCAAAAGCGGTTCTCGTCCTCCGTGCTTGCTTTTTCTCAGAAAGAGCCGTGGTGTGCGTTTTCGCCGGAAAACGCGTTTTCGGCCGAAAACGTGTACGTTTGCACTTCCCCGCCACAGGGAAGCTGCTAGCCGGGAATTCTCTGCCTGGTTCTACCCGCTGCCCGGAACGCTACGCAGGGCAAAAGCGGTTCTCGTCCTCCGTGCTTGCTTTTTCTCAGAAAGAGCCGTGGTGTGCGTTTTCGCCGGAAAACGCGTTTTCGGCCGAAAACGTGTACGTTTGCGCTTCCCCGCCACAGGGAAGCTGCTAGCCGGGAATTCTCTGCCTGGTTCTACCCGCTGCCCGGAACGCTACGCAGGGCAAAAGCGGTTCTCGTCCTCCGTGCTTGCTTTTTCTCAGAAAGAGCCGTGGTGTGCGATTTCGCCGGGTAACGCGTTTTCGGCCGAAAACGTGTACGTTTGCACTTCCCCGCCACAGGGAAGCTGCTAGCCGGGAATTCTCTGCCTGGTTCTACCTGCTGCCCGGAATGCTACGCAGGGCAAAAGCGGTTCTCGTCCTCCGTGCTTGCTTTTTCTCAGAAAGAGCCGTGGTGTGCGTTTTCGCCGGAAAACGCGTTTTCGGCCGAAAACGTGTACGTTTGCACTTCCCCGCCACAGGGAAGCTGCTAGCCGGGAATTCTCTGCCTGGTTCTACCCGCTGCCCGGAACGCTACGCAGGGCAAAAGCGGTTCTCGTCCTCCGTGCTTGCTTTTTCTCAGAAAGAGCCGTGGTGTGCGTTTTCGCCGGAAAACGCGTTTTCGGCCGAAAACGTGTACGTTTGCACTTCCCCGCCACAGGGAAGCTGCTAGCCGGGAATTCTCTGCCTGGTTCTACCCGCTGCCCGGAACGCTACGCAGGGCAAAAGCGGTTCTCGTCCTCCGTGCTTGCTTTTTCTCAGAAAGAGCCGTGGTGTGCGTTTTCGCCGGAAAACGCGTTTTCGGCCGAAAACGTGTACGTTTGCACTTCCCCGCCACAGGGAAGCTGCTAGCCGGGAATTCTCTGCCTGGTTCTACCCGCTGCCCGGAACGCTACGCAGGGCAAAAGCGGTTCTCGTCCTCCGTGCTTGCTTTTTCTCAGAAAGAGCCGTGGTGTGCGTTTTCGCCGGAAAACGCGTTTTCGGCCGAAAACGTGTACGTTTGCACTTCCCCGCCACAGGGAAGCTGCTAGCCGGGAATTCTCTGCCTGGTTCTACCCGCTGCCCGGAACGCTACGCAGGGCAAAAGCGGTTCTCGTCCTCCATGCTTGCTTTTTCTCAGAAAGAGCCGTGGTGTGCGTTTTCGCCGGAAAACGCGTTTTCGGCCGAAAACGTGTACGTTTGCACTTCCCCGCCACAGGGAAGCTGCTAGCCGGGAATTCTCTGCCTGGTTCTACCCGCTGCCCGGAACGCTACGCAGGGCAAAAGCGGTTCTCGTCCTCCGTGCTTGCTTTTTCTCAGAAAGAGCCGTGGTGTGCGATTTCGCCGGAAAACGCGTTTTCGGCCGAAAACGTGTACGTTTGCACTTCCACGCCACAGGGAAGCTGCTAGCCGGGAATTCTCTGCCTGGTTCTACCTGCTGCCCGGAACGCTACGCAGGGCAAAAGCGGTTCTCGTCCTCCGTGCTTGCTTTTTCTCAGAAAGAGCCGTGGTGTGCGTTTTCGCCGGAAAACGCGTTTTCGGCCGAAAACGTGTACGTTTGCACTTCCCCGCCACAGGGAAGCTGCTAGCCGGGAATTCTCTGCCTGGTTCTACCCGCTGCCCGGAACGCTACGCAGGGCAAAAGCGGTTCTCGTCCTCCGTGCTTGCTTTTTCTCAGAAAGAGCCGTGGTGTGCGTTTTCGCCGGAAAACGCGTTTTCGGCCGAAAACGTGTACGTTTGCACTTCCCCGCCACAGGGAAGCTGCTAGCCGGGAATTCTCTGCCTGGTTCTACCCGCTGCCCGGAACGCTACGCAGGGCAAAAGCGGTTCTCGTCCTCCGTGCTTGCTTTTTCTCAGAAAGAGCCGTGGTGTGCGTTTTCGCCGGAAAACGCGTTTTCGGCCGAAAACGTGTACGTTTGCACTTCCCCGCCACAGGGAAGCTGCTAGCCGGGAATTCTCTGCCTGGTTCTACCCGCTGCCCGGAACGCTACGCAGGGCAAAAGCGGTTCTCGTCCTCCGTGCTTGCTTTTTCTCAGAAAGAGCCGTGGTGTGCGATTTCGCCGGAAAACGCGTTTTCGGCCGAAAACGTGTACGTTTGCACTTCCACGCCACAGGGAAGCTGCTAGCCGGGAATTCTCTGCCTGGTTCTACCTGCTGCCCGGAACGCTACGCAGGGCAAAAGCGGTTCTCGTCCTCCGTGCTTGCTTTTTCTCAGAAAGAGCCGTGGTGTGCGTTTTCGCCGGAAAACGCGTTTTCGGCCGAAAACGTGTACGTTTGCACTTCCCCGCCACAGGGAAGCTGCTAGCCGGGAATTCTCTGCCTGGTTCTACCCGCTGCCCGGAACGCTACGCAGGGCAAAAGCGGTTCTCGTCCTCCGTGCTTGCTTTTTCTCAGAAAGAGCCGTGGTGTGCGATTTCGCCGGAAAACGCGTTTTCGGCCGAAAACGTGTACGTTTGCACTTCCCCGCCACAGGGAAGCTGCTAGCCGGGAATTCTCTGCCTGGTTCTACCCGCTGCCCGGAACGCTACGCAGGGCAAAAGCGGTTCTCGTCCTCCGTGCTTGCTTTTTCTCAGAAAGAGCCGTGGTGTGCGTTTTCGCCGGAAAACGCGTTTTCGGCCGAAAACGTGTACGTTTGCACTTCCCCGCCACAGGGAAGCTGCTAGCCGGGAATTCTCTGCCTGGTTCTACCCGCTGCCCGGAACGCTACGCAGGGCAAAAGCGGTTCTCGTCCTCCGTGCTTGCTTTTTCTCAGAAAGAGCCGTGGTGTGCGTTTTCGCCGGAAAACGCGTTTTCGGCCGAAAACGTGTACGTTTGCACTTCCCCGCCACAGGGAAGCTGCTAGCCGGGAATTCTCTGCCTGGTTCTACCCGCTGCCCGGAACGCTACGCAGGGCAAAAGCGGTTCTCGTCCTCCGTGCTTGCTTTTTCACAGAAAGAGCCGTGGTGTGCGATTTCGCCGGAAAACGCGTTTTCGGCCGAAAACGTGTACGTTTGCACTTCCCCGCCACAGGGAAGCTGCTAACCGGGAATTTTCTGCCTGGTTCTACCCGCTGCCCGGAACGCTACGCAGGGCAAAAGCGGTTCTCGTCCTCCGTGCTTGCTTTTTCTCAGAAAGAGCCGTGGTGTGCGATTTCGCCGGTAAACGCGTTTTCGGCCGAAAACGTGTACGTTTGCACTTCCCCGCCACAGGGAAGCTGCTAGCCGGGAATTCTCTGCCTGGTTCTACCCGCTGCCCGGAACGCTACGCAGGGTAAAAGCGGTTCTCGTCCTCCGTGCTTGCTTTTTCTCAGAAAGAGCCGTGGTGTGCGTTTTCGCCGGAAAACGCGTTTTCGGCCGAAAACGTGTACGTTTGCACTTCCCCGCCACAGGGAAGATGCTAGCCGGGAATTCTCTGCCTGGTTCTACCCGCTGCCCGGAACGCTACGCAGGGCAAAAGCGGTTCTCGTCCTCCGTGCTTGCTTTTTCTCAGAAAGAGCCGTGGTGTGCGATTTCGCCGGAAAACGCGTTTTCGGCCGAAAACGTGTACGTTTGCACTTCCCCGCCACAGGGAAGCTGCTAGCCGGGAATTCTCTGCCTGGTTCTACCCGCTGCCCGGAACGCTACGCAGGGCAAAAGCGGTTCTCGTCCTCCGTGCTTGCTTTTTCTCAGAAAGAGCCGTGGTGTGCGATTTCGCCGGAAAACGCGTTTTCGGCCGAAAACGTGTACGTTTGCACTTCCCCGCCACAGGGAAGCTGCTAGCCGGGAATTCTCTGCCTGGTTCTACCCGCTGCCCGGAACGCTACGCAGGGCAAAAGCGGTTCTCGTCCTCCGTGCTTGCTTTTTCTCAGAAAGAGCCGTGGTGTGCGATTTCGCCGGAAAACGCGTTTTCGGCCGAAAACGTGTACGTTTGCACTTCCACGCCACAGGGAAGCTGCTAGCCGGGAATTCTCTGCCTGGTTCTACCTGCTGCCCGGAACGCTACGCAGGGCAAAAGCGGTTCTCGTCCTCCGTGCTTGCTTTTTCTCAGAAAGAGCCGTGGTGTGCGTTTTCGCCGGAAAACGCGTTTTCGGCCGAAAACGTGTACGTTTGCGCTTCCCCGCCACAGGGAAGCTGCTAGCCGGGAATTCTCTGCCTGGTTCTACCCGCTGCCCGGAACGCTACGCAGGGCAAAAGCGGTTCTCGTCCTCCGTGCTTGCTTTTTCTCAGAAAGAGCCGTGGTGTGCGTTTTCGCCGGAAAACGCGTTTTCGGCCGAAAACGTGTACGTTTGCACTTCCCCGCCACAGGGAAGCTGCTAGCCGGGAATTCTCTGCCTGGTTCTACCCGCTGCCCGGAACGCTACGCAGGGCAAAAGCGGTTCTCGTCCTCCGTGCTTGCTTTTTCTCAGAAAGAGCCGTGGTGTGCGTTTTCGCCGGAAAACGCGTTTTCGGCCGAAAACGTGTACGTTTGCACTTCCCCGCCACAGGGAAGCTGCTAGCCGGGAATTCTCTGCCTGGTTCTACCCGCTGCCCGGAACGCTACGCAGGGCAAAAGCGGTTCTCGTCCTCCGTGCTTGCTTTTTCTCAGAAAGAGCCGTGGTGTGCGTTTTCGCCGGAAAACGCGTTTTCGGCCGAAAACGTGTACGTTTGCACTTCCCCGCCACAGGGAAGCTGCTAGCCGGGAATTCTCTGCCTGGTTCTACCCGCTGCCCGGAACGCTACGCAGGGCAAAAGCGGTTCTCGTCCTCCGTGCTTGCTTTTTCTCAGAAAGAGCCGTGGTGTGCGTTTTCGCCGGAAAACGCGTTTTCGGCCGAAAACGTGTACGTTTGCACTTCCCCGCCACAGGGAAGCTGCTAGCCGGGAATTCTCTGCCTGGTTCTACCCGCTGCCCGGAACGCTACGCAGGGCAAAAGCGGTTCTCGTCCTCCGTGCTTGCTTTTTCTCAGAAAGAGCCGTGGTGTGCGTTTTCGCCGGAAAACGCGTTTTCGGCCGAAAACGTGTACGTTTGCACTTCCCCGCCACAGGGAAGCTGCTAGCCGGGAATTCTCTGCCTGGTTCTACCCGCTGCCCGGAACGCTACGCAGGGCAAAAGCGGTTCTCGTCCTCCGTGCTTGCTTTTTCTCAGAAAGAGCCGTGGTGTGCGATTTCGCCGGAAAACGCGTTTTCGGCCGAAAACGTGTACGTTTGCACTTCCACGCCACAGGGAAGCTGCTAGCCGGGAATTCTCTGCCTGGTTCTACCTGCTGCCCGGAACGCTACGCAGGGCAAAAGCGGTTCTCGTCCTCCGTGCTTGCTTTTTCTCAGAAAGAGCCGTGGTGTGCGTTTTCGCCGGAAAACGCGTTTTCGGCCGAAAACGTGTACGTTTGCACTTCCCCGCCACAGGGAAGCTGCTAGCCGGGAATTCTCTGCCTGGTTCTACCCGCTGCCCGGAACGCTACGCAGGGCAAAAGCGGTTCTCGTCCTCCGTGCTTGCTTTTTCTCAGAAAGAGCCGTGGTGTGCGTTTTCGCCGGAAAACGCGTTTTCGGCCGAAAACGTGTACGTTTGCACTTCCCCGCCACAGGGAAGCTGCTAGCCGGGAATTCTCTGCCTGGTTCTACCCGCTGCCCGGAACGCTACGCAGGGCAAAAGCGGTTCTCGTCCTCCGTGCTTGCTTTTTCTCAGAAAGAGCCGTGGTGTGCGTTTTCGCCGGAAAACGCGTTTTCGGCCGAAAACGTGTACGTTTGCACTTCCCGGCCACAGGGAAGCTGCTAGCCGGGAATTCTCTGCCTGGTTCTACCCGCTGCCCGGAACGCTACGCAGGGCAAAAGCGGTTCTCGTCCTCCGTGCTTGCTTTTTCTCAGAAAGAGCCGTGGTGTGCGATTTCGCCGGAAAACGCGTTTTCGGCCGAAAACGTGTACGTTTGCACTTCCACGCCACAGGGAAGCTGCTAGCCGGGAATTCTCTGCCTGGTTCTACCTGCTGCCCGGAACGCTACGCAGGGCAAAAGCGGTTCTCGTCCTCCGTGCTTGCTTTTTCTCAGAAAGAGCCGTGGTGTGCGTTTTCGCCGGAAAACGCGTTTTCGGCCGAAAACGTGTACGTTTGCACTTCCCCGCCACAGGGAAGCTGCTAGCCGGGAATTCTCTGCCTGGTTCTACCCGCTGCCCGGAACGCTACGCAGGGCAAAAGCGGTTCTCGTCCTCCGTGCTTGCTTTTTCTCAGAAAGAGCCGTGGTGTGCGTTTTCGCCGGAAAACGCGTTTTCGGCCGAAAACGTGTACGTTTGCACTTCCCCGCCACAGGGAAGCTGCTAGCCGGGAATTCTCTGCCTGGTTCTACCCGCTGCCCGGAACGCTACGCAGGGCAAAAGCGGTTCTCGTCCTCCGTGCTTGCTTTTTCTCAGAAAGAGCCGTGGTGTGCGTTTTCGCCGGAAAACGCGTTTTCGGCCGAAAACGTGTACGTTTGCACTTCCCCGCCACAGGGAAGCTGCTAGCCGGGAATTCTCTGCCTGGTTCTACCCGCTGCCCGGAACGCTACGCAGGGCAAAAGCGGTTCTCGTCCTCCGTGCTTGCTTTTTCTCAGAAAGAGCCGTGGTGTGCGTTTTCGCCGGAAAACGCGTTTTCGGCCGAAAACGTGTACGTTTGCACTTCCCCGCCACAGGGAAGCTGCTAGCCGGGAATTCTCTGCCTGGTTCTACCCGCTGCCCGGAACGCTACGCAGGGCAAAAGCGGTTCTCGTCCTCCGTGCTTGCTTTTTCACAGAAAGAGCCGTGGTGTGCGATTTCGCCGGAAAACGCGTTTTCGGCCGAAAACGTGTACGTTTGCACTTCCCCGCCACAGGGAAGCTGCTAACCGGGAATTTTCTGCCTGGTTCTACCCGCTGCCCGGAACGCTACGCAGGGCAAAAGCGGTTCTCGTCCTCCGTGCTTGCTTTTTCTCAGAAAGAGCCGTGGTGTGCGATTTCGCCGGTAAACGCGTTTTCGGCCGAAAACGTGTACGTTTGCACTTCCCCGCCACAGGGAAGCTGCTAGCCGGGAATTCTCTGCCTGGTTCTACCCGCTGCCCGGAACGCTACGCAGGGTAAAAGCGGTCTCGTCCTCCGTGCTTGCTTTTTCTCAGAAAGAGCCGTGGTGTGCGTTTTCGCCGGAAAACGCGTTTTCGGCCGAAAACGTGTACGTTTGCACTTCCCGCCACAGGGAAGATGCTAGCCGGGAATTCTCTGCCTGGTTCTACCCGCTGCCCGGAACGCTACGCAGGGCAAAAGCGGTTCTCGTCCTCCGTGCTTGCTTTTTCTCAGAAAGAGCCGTGGTGTGCGTTTTCGCCGGAAAACGCGTTTTCGGCCGAAAACGTGTACGTTTGCACTTCCCCGCCACAGGGAAGCTGCTAGCCGGGAATTCTCTGCCTGGTTCTACCCGCTGCCCGGAACGCTACGCAGGGCAAAAGCGGTTCTCGTCCTCCGTGCTTGCTTTTTCTCAGAAAGAGCCGTGGTGTGCGATTTCGCCGGAAAACGCGTTTTCGGCCGAAAACGTGTACGTTTGCACTTCCCCGCCACAGGGAAGCTGCTAGCCGGGAATTCTCTGCCTGGTTCTACCCGCTGCCCGGAACGCTACGCAGGGCAAAAGCGGTTCTCGTCCTCCGTGCTTGCTTTTTCTCAGAAAGAGCCGTGGTGTGCGATTTCGCCGGAAAACGCGGTTTTCGGCCGGAAAACGTGTACGTTTGCACTTCCACGCCACAGGGAAGCTGCTAGCCGGGAATTCTCTGCCTGGTTCTACCCTGCTGCCCGGAACGCTACGCAGGGCAAAAGCGGTTCTCGTCCTCCGTGCTTGCTTTTTCTCAGAAAGAGCCGTGGTGTGCGTTTTCGCCGGAAAACGCGTTTTCGGCCGAAAACGTGTACGTTTGCGCTTCCCCGCCACAGGGAAGCTGCTAGCCGGGAATTCTCTGCCTGGTTCTACCCGCTGCCCGGAACGCTACGCAGGGCAAAAGTGGTTCTCGTCCTCCGTGCTTGCTTTTTCTCAGAAAGAGCCGTGGTGTGCGTTTTCGCCGGAAAACGCGTTTTCGGCCGAAAACGTGTACGTTTGCACTTCCCCGCCACAGGGAAGCTGCTAGCCGGGAATTCTCTGCCTGGTTCTACCCGCTGCCCGGAACGCTACGCAGGGCAAAAGCGGTTCTCGTCCTCCGTGCTTGCTTTTTCTCAGAAAGAGCCGTGGTGTGCGTTTTCGCCGGAAAACGCGTTTTCGGCCGAAAACGTGTACGTTTGCACTTCCCCGCCACAGGGAAGCTGCTAGCCGGGAATTCTCTGCCTGGTTCTACCCGCTGCCCGGAACGCTACGCAGGCAAAAGCGGTTCTCGTCCTCCGTGCTTGCTTTTTCTCAGAAAGAGCCGTGGTGTGCGATTTCGCCGGAAAACGCGTTTTCGGCCGAAAACGTGTACGTTTGCACTTCCACGCCACAGGGAAGCTGCTAGCCGGGAATTCTCTGCCTGGTTCTACCTGCTGCCCGGAACGCTACGCAGGGCAAAAGCGGTTCTCGTCCTCCGTGCTTGCTTTTTCTCAGAAAGAGCCGTGGTGTGCGTTTTCGCCGGAAAACGCGTTTTCGGCCGAAAACGTGTACGTTTGCACTTCCCCGCCACAGGGAAGCTGCTAGCCGGGAATTCTCTGCCTGGTTCTACCCGCTGCCCGGAACGCTACGCAGGGCAAAAGCGGTTCTCGTCCTCCGTGCTTGCTTTTTCTCAGAAAGAGCCGTGGTGTGCGTTTTCGCCGGAAAACGCGTTTTCGGCCGAAAACGTGTACGTTTGCACTTCCCCGCCACAGGGAAGCTGCTAGCCGGGAATTCTCTGCCTGGTTCTACCCGCTGCCCGGAACGCTACGCAGGGCAAAAGCGGTTCTCGTCCTCCGTGCTTGCTTTTTCTCAGAAAGAGCCGTGGTGTGCGTTTTCGCCGGAAAACGCGTTTTCGGCCGAAAACGTGTACGTTTGCACTTCCCCGCCACAGGGAAGCTGCTAGCCGGGAATTCTCTGCCTGGTTCTACCCGCTGCCCGGAACGCTACGCAGGGCAAAAGCGGTTCTCGTCCTCCGTGCTTGCTTTTTCTCAGAAAGAGCCGTGGTGTGCGTTTTCGCCGGAAAACGCGTTTTCGGCCGAAAACGTGTACGTTTGCACTTCCCCGCCACAGGGAAGCTGCTAGCCGGGAATTCTCTGCCTGGTTCTACCCGCTGCCCGGAACGCTACGCAGGGCAAAAGCGGTTCTCGTCCTCCGTGCTTGCTTTTTCACAGAAAGAGCCGTGGTGTGCGTTTTCGCCGGAAAACGCGTTTTCGGCCGAAAACGTGTACGTTTGCACTTCCCCGCCACAGGGAAGCTGCTAGCCGGGAATTCTCTGCCTGGTTCTACCCGCTGCCCGGAACGCTACGCAGGGCAAAAGCGGTTCTCGTCCTCCGTGCTTGCTTTTTCTCAGAAAGAGCCGTGGTGTGCGATTTCGCCGGAAAACGCGTTTTCGGCCGAAAACGTGTACGTTTGCACTTCCCCGCCACAGGGAAGCTGCTAGCCGGGAATTCTCTGCCTGGTTCTACCCGCTGCCCGGAACGCTACGCAGGGTAAAAGCGGTTCTCGTCCTCCGTGCTTGCTTTTTCTCAGAAAGAGCCGTGGTGTGCGTTTTCGCCGGAAAACGCGTTTTCGGCCGAAAACGTGTACGTTTGCACTTCCCCGCCACAGGGAAGATGCTAGCCGGGAATTCTCTGCCTGGTTCTACCCGCTGCCCGGAACGCTACGCAGGGCAAAAGCGGTTCTCGTCCTCCGTGCTTGCTTTTTCTCAGAAAGAGCCGTGGTGTGCGATTTCGCCGGAAAACGCGTTTTCGGCCGAAAACGTGTACGTTTGCACTTCCCCGCCACAGGGAAGCTGCTAGCCGGGAATTCTCTGCCTGGTTCTACCCGCTGCCCGGAACGCTACGCAGGGCAAAAGCGGTTCTCGTCCTCCGTGCTTGCTTTTTCTCAGAAAGAGCCGTGGTGTGCGATTTCGCCGGAAAACGCGTTTTCGGCCGAAAACGTGTACGTTTGCACTTCCCCGCCACAGGGAAGCTGCTAGCCGGGAATTCTCTGCCTGGTTCTACCCGCTGCCCGGAACGCTACGCAGGGCAAAAGCGGTTCTCGTCCTCCGTGCTTGCTTTTTCTCAGAAAGAGCCGTGGTGTGCGTTTTCGCCGGAAAACGCGTTTTCGGCCGAAAACGTGTACGTTTGCACTTCCCCGCCACAGGGAAGCTGCTAGCCGGGAATTCTCTGCCTGGTTCTACCCGCTGCCCGGAACGCTACGCAGGGCAAAAGCGGTTCTCGTCCTCCGTGCTTGCTTTTTCTCAGAAAGAGCCGTGGTGTGCGTTTTCGCCGGAAAACGCGTTTTCGGCCGAAAACGTGTACGTTTGCGCTTCCCCGCCACAGGGAAGCTGCTAGCCGGGAATTCTCTGCCTGGTTCTACCCGCTGCCCGGAACGCTACGCAGGGCAAAAGCGGTTCTCGTCCTCCGTGCTTGCTTTTTCTCAGAAAGAGCCGTGGTGTGCGTTTTCGCCGGAAAACGCGTTTTCGGCCGAAAACGTGTACGTTTGCACTTCCCCGCCACAGGGAAGCTGCTAGCCGGGAATTCTCTGCCTGGTTCTACCCGCTGCCCGGAACGCTACGCAGGGCAAAAGCGGTTCTCGTCCTCCGTGCTTGCTTTTTCTCAGAAAGAGCCGTGGTGTGCGATTTCGCCGGAAAACGCGTTTTCGGCCGAAAACGTGTACGTTTGCACTTCCACGCCACAGGGAAGCTGCTAGCCGGGAATTCTCTGCCTGGTTCTACCTGCTGCCCGGAACGCTACGCAGGGCAAAAGCGGTTCTCGTCCTCCGTGCTTGCTTTTTCTCAGAAAGAGCCGTGGTGTGCGTTTTCGCCGGAAAACGCGTTTTCGGCCGAAAACGTGTACGTTTGCACTTCCCCGCCACAGGGAAGCTGCTAGCCGGGAATTCTCTGCCTGGTTCTACCCGCTGCCCGGAACGCTACGCAGGGCAAAAGCGGTTCTCGTCCTCCGTGCTTGCTTTTTCTCAGAAAGAGCCGTGGTGTGCGTTTTCGCCGGAAAACGCGTTTTCGGCCGAAAACGTGTACGTTTGCACTTCCCCGCCACAGGGAAGCTGCTAGCCGGGAATTCTCTGCCTGGTTCTACCCGCTGCCCGGAACGCTACGCAGGGCAAAAGCGGTTCTCGTCCTCCGTGCTTGCTTTTTCTCAGAAAGAGCCGTGGTGTGCGTTTTCGCCGGAAAACGCGTTTTCGGCCGAAAACGTGTACGTTTGCACTTCCCCGCCACAGGGAAGCTGCTAGCCGGGAATTCTCTGCCTGGTTCTACCCGCTGCCCGGAACGCTACGCAGGGCAAAAGCGGTTCTCGTCCTCCGTGCTTGCTTTTTCTCAGAAAGAGCCGTGGTGTGCGATTTCGCCGGAAAACGCGTTTTCGGCCGAAAACGTGTACGTTTGCACTTCCACGCCACAGGGAAGCTGCTAGCCGGGAATTCTCTGCCTGGTTCTACCTGCTGCCCGGAACGCTACGCAGGGCAAAAGCGGTTCTCGTCCTCCGTGCTTGCTTTTTCTCAGAAAGAGCCGTGGTGTGCGTTTTCGCCGGAAAACGCGTTTTCGGCCGAAAACGTGTACGTTTGCACTTCCCCGCCACAGGGAAGCTGCTAGCCGGGAATTCTCTGCCTGGTTCTACCCGCTGCCCGGAACGCTACGCAGGGCAAAAGCGGTTCTCGTCCTCCGTGCTTGCTTTTTCTCAGAAAGAGCCGTGGTGTGCGTTTTCGCCGGAAAACGCGTTTTCGGCCGAAAACGTGTACGTTTGCACTTCCCCGCCACAGGGAAGCTGCTAGCCGGGAATTCTCTGCCTGGTTCTACCCGCTGCCCGGAACGCTACGCAGGGCAAAAGCGGTTCTCGTCCTCCGTGCTTGCTTTTTCTCAGAAAGAGCCGTGGTGTGCGTTTTCGCCGGAAAACGCGTTTTCGGCCGAAAACGTGTACGTTTGCACTTCCCCGCCACAGGGAAGCTGCTAGCCGGGAATTCTCTGCCTGGTTCTACCCGCTGCCCGGAACGCTACGCAGGGCAAAAGCGGTTCTCGTCCTCCGTGCTTGCTTTTTCTCAGAAAGAGCCGTGGTGTGCGTTTTCGCCGGAAAACGCGTTTTCGGCCGAAAACGTGTACGTTTGCACTTCCCCGCCACAGGGAAGCTGCTAGCCGGGAATTCTCTGCCTGGTTCTACCCGCTGCCCGGAACGCTACGCAGGGCAAAAGCGGTTCTCGTCCTCCGTGCTTGCTTTTTCTCAGAAAGAGCCGTGGTGTGCGTTTTCGCCGGAAAACGCGTTTTCGGCCGAAAACGTGTACGTTTGCACTTCCCCGCCACAGGGAAGCTGCTAGCCGGGAATTCTCTGCCTGGTTCTACCCGCTGCCCGGAACGCTACGCAGGGCAAAAGCGGTTCTCGTCCTCCGTGCTTGCTTTTTCTCAGAAAGAGCCGTGGTGTGCGTTTTCGCCGGAAAACGCGTTTTCGGCCGAAAACGTGTACGTTTGCACTTCCCCGCCACAGGGAAGCTGCTAGCCGGGAATTCTCTGCCTGGTTCTACCCGCTGCCCGGAACGCTACGCAGGGCAAAAGCGGTTCTCGTCCTCCGTGCTTGCTTTTTCTCAGAAAGAGCCGTGGTGTGCGATTTCGCCGGAAAACGCGTTTTCGGCCGAAAACATGTACGTTTGCACTTCCCCGCCACAGGGAAGCTGCTAGCCGGGAATTCTCTGCCTGGTTCTACCCGCTGCCCGGAACGCTACGCAGGGCAAAAGCGGTTCTCGTCCTCCGTGCTTGCTTTTTCTCAGAAAGAGCCGTGGTGTGCGTTTTCGCCGGAAAACGCGTTTTCGGCCGAAAACGTGTACGTTTGCACTTCCCCGCCACAGGGAAGCTGCTAGCCGGGAATTCTCTGCCTGGTTCTACCCGCTGCCCGGAACGCTACGCAGGGCAAAAGCGGTTCTCGTCCTCCGTGCTTGCTTTTTCTCAGAAAGAGCCGTGGTGTGCGTTTTCGCCGGAAAACGCGTTTTCGGCCGAAAACGTGTACGTTTGCACTTCCCCGCCACAGGGAAGCTGCTAGCCGGGAATTCTCTGCCTGGTTCTACCCGCTGCCCGGAACGCTACGCAGGGCAAAAGCGGTTCTCGTCCTCCGTGCTTGCTTTTTCTCAGAAAGAGCCGTGGTGTGCGTTTTCGCCGGAAAACGCGTTTTCGGCCGAAAACGTGTACGTTTGCACTTCCCCGCCACAGGGAAGCTGCTAGCCGGGAATTCTCTGCCTGGTTCTACCCGCTGCCCGGAACGCTACGCAGGGCAAAAGCGGTTCTCGTCCTCCGTGCTTGCTTTTTCTCAGAAAGAGCCGTGGTGTGCGTTTTCGCCGGAAAACGCGTTTTCGGCCGAAAACGTGTACGTTTGCACTTCCCCGCCACAGGGAAGCTGCTAGCCGGGAATTCTCTGCCTGGTTCTACCCGCTGCCCGGAACGCTACGCAGGGCAAAAGCGGTTCTCGTCCTCCGTGCTTGCTTTTTCTCAGAAAGAGCCGTGGTGTGCGTTTTCGCCGGAAAACGCGTTTTCGGCCGAAAACGTGTACGTTTGCACTTCCCCGCCACAGGGAAGCTGCTAGCCGGGAATTCTCTGCCTGGTTCTACCCGCTGCCCGGAACGCTACGCAGGGCAAAAGCGGTTCTCGTCCTCCGTGCTTGCTTTTTCTCAGAAAGAGCCGTGGTGTGCGTTTTCGCCGGAAAACGCGTTTTCGGCCGAAAACGTGTACGTTTGCACTTCCCCGCCACAGGGAAGCTGCTAGCCGGGAATTCTCTGCCTGGTTCTACCCGCTGCCCGGAACGCTACGCAGGGCAAAAGCGGTTCTCGTCCTCCGTGCTTGCTTTTTCTCAGAAAGAGCCGTGGTGTGCGTTTTCGCCGGAAAACGCGTTTTCGGCCGAAAACGTGTACGTTTGCACTTCCCCGCCACAGGGAAGCTGCTAGCCGGGAATTCTCTGCCTGGTTCTACCCGCTGCCCGGAACGCTACGCAGGGCAAAAGCGGTTCTCGTCCTCCGTGCTTGCTTTTTCTCAGAAAGAGCCGTGGTGTGCGTTTTCGCCGGAAAACGCGTTTTCGGCCGAAAACGTGTACGTTTGCACTTCCCCGCCACAGGGAAGCTGCTAGCCGGGAATTCTCTGCCTGGTTCTACCCGCTGCCCGGAACGCTACGCAGGGCAAAAGCGGTTCTCGTCCTCCGTGCTTGCTTTTTCTCAGAAAGAGCCGTGGTGTGCGTTTTCGCCGGAAAACGCGTTTTCGGCCGAAAACGTGTACGTTTGCACTTCCCCGCCACAGGGAAGCTGCTAGCCGGGAATTCTCTGCCTGGTTCTACCCGCTGCCCGGAACGCTACGCAGGGCAAAAGCGGTTCTCGTCCTCCGTGCTTGCTTTTTCTCAGAAAGAGCCGTGGTGTGCGTTTTCGCCGGAAAACGCGTTTTCGGCCGAAAACGTGTACGTTTGCACTTCCCCGCCACAGGGAAGCTGCTAGCCGGGAATTCTCTGCCTGGTTCTACCCGCTGCCCGGAACGCTACGCAGGGCAAAAGCGGTTCTCGTCCTCCGTGCTTGCTTTTTCTCAGAAAGAGCCGTGGTGTGCGTTTTCGCCGGAAAACGCGTTTTCGGCCGAAAACGTGTACGTTTGCACTTCCCCGCCACAGGGAAGCTGCTAGCCGGGAATTCTCTGCCTGGTTCTACCCGCTGCCCGGAACGCTACGCAGGGCAAAAGCGGTTCTCGTCCTCCGTGCTTGCTTTTTCTCAGAAAGAGCCGTGGTGTGCGTTTTCGCCGGAAAACGCGTTTTCGGCCGAAAACGTGTACGTTTGCACTTCCCCGCCACAGGGAAGCTGCTAGCCGGGAATTCTCTGCCTGGTTCTACCCGCTGCCCGGAACGCTACGCAGGGCAAAAGCGGTTCTCGTCCTCCGTGCTTGCTTTTTCTCAGAAAGAGCCGTGGTGTGCGTTTTCGCCGGAAAACGCGTTTTCGGCCGAAAACGTGTACGTTTGCACTTCCCCGCCACAGGGAAGCTGCTAGCCGGGAATTCTCTGCCTGGTTCTACCCGCTGCCCGGAACGCTACGCAGGGCAAAAGCGGTTCTCGTCCTCCGTGCTTGCTTTTTCTCAGAAAGAGCCGTGGTGTGCGTTTTCGCCGGAAAACGCGTTTTCGGCCGAAAACGTGTACGTTTGCACTTCCCCGCCACAGGGAAGCTGCTAGCCGGGAATTCTCTGCCTGGTTCTACCCGCTGCCCGGAACGCTACGCAGGGCAAAAGCGGTTCTCGTCCTCCGTGCTTGCTTTTTCTCAGAAAGAGCCGTGGTGTGCGTTTTCGCCGGAAAACGCGTTTTCGGCCGAAAACGTGTACGTTTGCACTTCCCCGCCACAGGGAAGCTGCTAGCCGGGAATTCTCTGCCTGGTTCTACCCGCTGCCCGGAACGCTACGCAGGGCAAAAGCGGTTCTCGTCCTCCGTGCTTGCTTTTTCTCAGAAAGAGCCGTGGTGTGCGTTTTCGCCGGAAAACGCGTTTTCGGCCGAAAACGTGTACGTTTGCACTTCCCCGCCACAGGGAAGCTGCTAGCCGGGAATTCTCTGCCTGGTTCTACCCGCTGCCCGGAACGCTACGCAGGGCAAAAGCGGTTCTCGTCCTCCGTGCTTGCTTTTTCTCAGAAAGAGCCGTGGTGTGCGTTTTCGCCGGAAAACGCGTTTTCGGCCGAAAACGTGTACGTTTGCACTTCCCCGCCACAGGGAAGCTGCTAGCCGGGAATTCTCTGCCTGGTTCTACCCGCTGCCCGGAACGCTACGCAGGGCAAAAGCGGTTCTCGTCCTCCGTGCTTGCTTTTTCTCAGAAAGAGCCGTGGTGTGCGTTTTCGCCGGAAAACGCGTTTTCGGCCGAAAACGTGTACGTTTGCACTTCCCCGCCACAGGGAAGCTGCTAGCCGGGAATTCTCTGCCTGGTTCTACCCGCTGCCCGGAACGCTACGCAGGGCAAAAGCGGTTCTCGTCCTCCGTGCTTGCTTTTTCTCAGAAAGAGCCGTGGTGTGCGTTTTCGCCGGAAAACGCGTTTTCGGCCGAAAACGTGTACGTTTGCACTTCCCCGCCACAGGGAAGCTGCTAGCCGGGAATTCTCTGCCTGGTTCTACCCGCTGCCCGGAACGCTACGCAGGGCAAAAGCGGTTCTCGTCCTCCGTGCTTGCTTTTTCTCAGAAAGAGCCGTGGTGTGCGTTTTCGCCGGAAAACGCGTTTTCGGCCGAAAACGTGTACGTTTGCACTTCCCCGCCACAGGGAAGCTGCTAGCCGGGAATTCTCTGCCTGGTTCTACCCGCTGCCCGGAACGCTACGCAGGGCAAAAGCGGTTCTCGTCCTCCGTGCTTGCTTTTTCTCAGAAAGAGCCGTGGTGTGCGTTTTCGCCGGAAAACGCGTTTTCGGCCGAAAACGTGTACGTTTGCACTTCCCCGCCACAGGGAAGCTGCTAGCCGGGAATTCTCTGCCTGGTTCTACCCGCTGCCCGGAACGCTACGCAGGGCAAAAGCGGTTCTCGTCCTCCGTGCTTGCTTTTTCTCAGAAAGAGCCGTGGTGTGCGTTTTCGCCGGAAAACGCGTTTTCGGCCGAAAACGTGTACGTTTGCACTTCCCCGCCACAGGGAAGCTGCTAGCCGGGAATTCTCTGCCTGGTTCTACCCGCTGCCCGGAACGCTACGCAGGGCAAAAGCGGTTCTCGTCCTCCGTGCTTGCTTTTTCTCAGAAAGAGCCGTGGTGTGCGTTTTCGCCGGAAAACGCGTTTTCGGCCGAAAACGTGTACGTTTGCACTTCCCCGCCACAGGGAAGCTGCTAGCCGGGAATTCTCTGCCTGGTTCTACCCGCTGCCCGGAACGCTACGCAGGGCAAAAGCGGTTCTCGTCCTCCGTGCTTGCTTTTTCTCAGAAAGAGCCGTGGTGTGCGTTTTCGCCGGAAAACGCGTTTTCGGCCGAAAACGTGTACGTTTGCACTTCCCCGCCACAGGGAAGCTGCTAGCCGGGAATTCTCTGCCTGGTTCTACCCGCTGCCCGGAACGCTACGCAGGGCAAAAGCGGTTCTCGTCCTCCGTGCTTGCTTTTTCTCAGAAAGAGCCGTGGTGTGCGTTTTCGCCGGAAAACGCGTTTTCGGCCGAAAACGTGTACGTTTGCACTTCCCCGCCACAGGGAAGCTGCTAGCCGGGAATTCTCTGCCTGGTTCTACCCGCTGCCCGGAACGCTACGCAGGGCAAAAGCGGTTCTCGTCCTCCGTGCTTGCTTTTTCTCAGAAAGAGCCGTGGTGTGCGTTTTCGCCGGAAAACGCGTTTTCGGCCGAAAACGTGTACGTTTGCACTTCCCCGCCACAGGGAAGCTGCTAGCCGGGAATTCTCTGCCTGGTTCTACCCGCTGCCCGGAACGCTACGCAGGGCAAAAGCGGTTCTCGTCCTCCGTGCTTGCTTTTTCTCAGAAAGAGCCGTGGTGTGCGTTTTCGCCGGAAAACGCGTTTTCGGCCGAAAACGTGTACGTTTGCACTTCCCCGCCACAGGGAAGCTGCTAGCCGGGAATTCTCTGCCTGGTTCTACCCGCTGCCCGGAACGCTACGCAGGGCAAAAGCGGTTCTCGTCCTCCGTGCTTGCTTTTTCTCAGAAAGAGCCGTGGTGTGCGTTTTCGCCGGAAAACGCGTTTTCGGCCGAAAACGTGTACGTTTGCACTTCCCCGCCACAGGGAAGCTGCTAGCCGGGAATTCTCTGCCTGGTTCTACCCGCTGCCCGGAACGCTACGCAGGGCAAAAGCGGTTCTCGTCCTCCGTGCTTGCTTTTTCTCAGAAAGAGCCGTGGTGTGCGTTTTCGCCGGAAAACGCGTTTTCGGCCGAAAACGTGTACGTTTGCACTTCCCCGCCACAGGGAAGCTGCTAGCCGGGAATTCTCTGCCTGGTTCTACCCGCTGCCCGGAACGCTACGCAGGGCAAAAGCGGTTCTCGTCCTCCGTGCTTGCTTTTTCTCAGAAAGAGCCGTGGTGTGCGTTTTCGCCGGAAAACGCGTTTTCGGCCGAAAACGTGTACGTTTGCACTTCCCCGCCACAGGGAAGCTGCTAGCCGGGAATTCTCTGCCTGGTTCTACCCGCTGCCCGGAACGCTACGCAGGGCAAAAGCGGTTCTCGTCCTCCGTGCTTGCTTTTTCTCAGAAAGAGCCGTGGTGTGCGTTTTCGCCGGAAAACGCGTTTTCGGCCGAAAACGTGTACGTTTGCACTTCCCCGCCACAGGGAAGCTGCTAGCCGGGAATTCTCTGCCTGGTTCTACCCGCTGCCCGGAACGCTACGCAGGGCAAAAGCGGTTCTCGTCCTCCGTGCTTGCTTTTTCTCAGAAAGAGCCGTGGTGTGCGTTTTCGCCGGAAAACGCGTTTTCGGCCGAAAACGTGTACGTTTGCACTTCCCCGCCACAGGGAAGCTGCTAGCCGGGAATTCTCTGCCTGGTTCTACCCGCTGCCCGGAACGCTACGCAGGGCAAAAGCGGTTCTCGTCCTCCGTGCTTGCTTTTTCTCAGAAAGAGCCGTGGTGTGCGTTTTCGCCGGAAAACGCGTTTTCGGCCGAAAACGTGTACGTTTGCACTTCCCCGCCACAGGGAAGCTGCTAGCCGGGAATTCTCTGCCTGGTTCTACCCGCTGCCCGGAACGCTACGCAGGGCAAAAGCGGTTCTCGTCCTCCGTGCTTGCTTTTTCTCAGAAAGAGCCGTGGTGTGCGTTTTCGCCGGAAAACGCGTTTTCGGCCGAAAACGTGTACGTTTGCACTTCCCCGCCACAGGGAAGCTGCTAGCCGGGAATTCTCTGCCTGGTTCTACCCGCTGCCCGGAACGCTACGCAGGGCAAAAGCGG
This sequence comes from Athene noctua, assembly GCF_965140245.1. Taxonomy (NCBI): domain Eukaryota; kingdom Metazoa; phylum Chordata; class Aves; order Strigiformes; family Strigidae; genus Athene; species Athene noctua. Next base: position 22,627 of record NW_027437999.1, on the reverse strand, counting down.
TTCTCGTCCTCCGTGCTTGCTTTTTCTCAGAAAGAGCCGTGGTGTGCGTTTTCGCCGGAAAACGCGTTTTCGGCCGAAAACGTGTACGTTTGCACTTCCCCGCCACAGGGAAGCTGCTAGCCGGGAATTCTCTGCCTGGTTCTACCCGCTGCCCGGAACGCTACGCAGGGCAAAAGCGGTTCTCGTCCTCCGTGCTTGCTTTTTCTCAGAAAGAGCCGTGGTGTGCGTTTTCGCCGGAAAACGCGTTTTCGGCCGAAAACGTGTACGTTTGCACTTCCCCGCCACAGGGAAGCTGCTAGCCGGGAATTCTCTGCCTGGTTCTACCCGCTGCCCGGAACGCTACGCAGGGCAAAAGCGGTTCTCGTCCTCCGTGCTTGCTTTTTCTCAGAAAGAGCCGTGGTGTGCGTTTTCGCCGGAAAACGCGTTTTCGGCCGAAAACGTGTACGTTTGCACTTCCCCGCCACAGGGAAGCTGCTAGCCGGGAATTCTCTGCCTGGTTCTACCCGCTGCCCGGAACGCTACGCAGGGCAAAAGCGGTTCTCGTCCTCCGTGCTTGCTTTTTCTCAGAAAGAGCCGTGGTGTGCGTTTTCGCCGGAAAACGCGTTTTCGGCCGAAAACGTGTACGTTTGCACTTCCCCGCCACAGGGAAGCTGCTAGCCGGGAATTCTCTGCCTGGTTCTACCCGATGCCCGGAACGCTACGCAGGGCAAAAGCGGTTCTCGTCCTCCGTGCTTGCTTTTTCTCAGAAAGAGCCGTGGTGTGCGTTTTCGCCGGAAAACGCGTTTTCGGCCGAAAACGTGTACGTTTGCACTTCCCCGCCACAGGGAAGCTGCTAGCCGGGAATTCTCTGCCTGGTTCTACCCGCTGCCCGGAACGCTACGCAGGGCAAAAGCGGTTCTCGTCCTCCGTGCTTGCTTTTTCTCAGAAAGAGCCGTGGTGTGCGTTTTCGCCGGAAAACGCGTTTTCGGCCGAAAACGTGTACGTTTGCACTTCCCCGCCACAGGGAAGCTGCTAGCCGGGAATTCTCTGCCTGGTTCTACCCGCTGCCCGGAACGCTACGCAGGGCAAAAGCGGTTCTCGTCCTCCGTGCTTGCTTTTTCTCAGAAAGAGCCGTGGTGTGCGTTTTCGCCGGAAAACGCGTTTTCGGCCGAAAACGTGTACGTTTGCACTTCCCCGCCACAGGGAAGCTGCTAGCCGGGAATTCTCTGCCTGGTTCTACCCGCTGCCCGGAACGCTACGCAGGGCAAAAGCGGTTCTCGTCCTCCGTGCTTGCTTTTTCTCAGAAAGAGCCGTGGTGTGCGTTTTCGCCGGAAAACGCGTTTTCGGCCGAAAACGTGTACGTTTGCACTTCCCCGCCACAGGGAAGCTGCTAGCCGGGAATTCTCTGCCTGGTTCTACCCGCTGCCCGGAACGCTACGCAGGGCAAAAGCGGTTCTCGTCCTCCGTGCTTGCTTTTTCTCAGAAAGAGCCGTGGTGTGCGTTTTCGCCGGAAAACGCGTTTTCGGCCGAAAACGTGTACGTTTGCACTTCCCCGCCACAGGGAAGCTGCTAGCCGGGAATTCTCTGCCTGGTTCTACCCGCTGCCCGGAACGCTACGCAGGGCAAAAGCGGTTCTCGTCCTCCGTGCTTGCTTTTTCTCAGAAAGAGCCGTGGTGTGCGTTTTCGCCGGAAAACGCGTTTTCGGCCGAAAACGTGTACGTTTGCACTTCCCCGCCACAGGGAAGCTGCTAGCCGGGAATTCTCTGCCTGGTTCTACCCGCTGCCCGGAACGCTACGCAGGGCAAAAGCGGTTCTCGTCCTCCGTGCTTGCTTTTTCTCAGAAAGAGCCGTGGTGTGCGTTTTCGCCGGAAAACGCGTTTTCGGCCGAAAACGTGTACGTTTGCACTTCCCCGCCACAGGGAAGCTGCTAGCCGGGAATTCTCTGCCTGGTTCTACCCGCTGCCCGGAACGCTACGCAGGGCAAAAGCGGTTCTCGTCCTCCGTGCTTGCTTTTTCTCAGAAAGAGCCGTGGTGTGCGTTTTCGCCGGAAAACGCGTTTTCGGCCGAAAACGTGTACGTTTGCACTTCCCCGCCACAGGGAAGCTGCTAGCCGGGAATTCTCTGCCTGGTTCTACCCGCTGCCCGGAACGCTACGCAGGGCAAAAGCGGTTCTCGTCCTCCGTGCTTGCTTTTTCTCAGAAAGAGCCGTGGTGTGCGTTTTCGCCGGAAAACGCGTTTTCGGCCGAAAACGTGTACGTTTGCACTTCCCCGCCACAGGGAAGCTGCTAGCCGGGAATTCTCTGCCTGGTTCTACCCGCTGCCCGGAACGCTACGCAGGGCAAAAGCGGTTCTCGTCCTCCGTGCTTGCTTTTTCTCAGAAAGAGCCGTGGTGTGCGTTTTCGCCGGAAAACGCGTTTTCGGCCGAAAACGTGTACGTTTGCACTTCCCCGCCACAGGGAAGCTGCTAGCCGGGAATTCTCTGCCTGGTTCTACCCGCTGCCCGGAACGCTACGCAGGGCAAAAGCGGTTCTCGTCCTCCGTGCTTGCTTTTTCTCAGAAAGAGCCGTGGTGTGCGTTTTCGCCGGAAAACGCGTTTTCGGCCGAAAACGTGTACGTTTGCACTTCCCCGCCACAGGGAAGCTGCTAGCCGGGAATTCTCTGCCTGGTTCTACCCGCTGCCCGGAACGCTACGCAGGGCAAAAGCGGTTCTCGTCCTCCGTGCTTGCTTTTTCTCAGAAAGAGCCGTGGTGTGCGTTTTCGCCGGAAAACGCGTTTTCGGCCGAAAACGTGTACGTTTGCACTTCCCCGCCACAGGGAAGCTGCTAGCCGGGAATTCTCTGCCTGGTTCTAACCCGCTGCCCGGAACGCTACGCAGGGCAAAAGCGGTTCTCGTCCTCCGTGCTTGCTTTTTCTCAGAAAGAGCCGTGGTGTGCGTTTTCGCCGGAAAACGCGTTTTCGGCCGAAAACGTGTACGTTTGCACTTCCCCGCCACAGGGAAGCTGCTAGCCGGGAATTCTCTGCTGGTTCTACCCGCTGCCCGGAACGCTACGCAGGGCAAAAGCGGTTCTCGTCCTCCGTGCTTGCTTTTTCTCAGAAAGAGCCGTGGTGTGCGTTTTCGCCGGAAAACGCGTTTTCGGCCGAAAACGTGTACGTTTGCACTTCCCCGCCACAGGGAAGCTGCTAGCCGGGAATTCTCTGCCTGGTTCTACCCGCTGCCCGGAACGCTACGCAGGGCAAAAGCGGTTCTCGTCCTCCGTGCTTGCTTTTTCTCAGAAAGAGCCGTGGTGTGCGTTTTCGCCGGAAAACGCGTTTTCGGCCGAAAACGTGTACGTTTGCACTTCCCCGCCACAGGGAAGCTGCTAGCCGGGAATTCTCTGCCTGGTTCTACCCGCTGCCCGGAACGCTACGCAGGGCAAAAGCGGTTCTCGTCCTCCGTGCTTGCTTTTTCTCAGAAAGAGCCGTGGTGTGCGTTTTCGCCGGAAAACGCGTTTTCGGCCGAAAACGTGTACGTTTGCACTTCCCCGCCACAGGGAAGCTGCTAGCCGGGAATTCTCTGCCTGGTTCTACCCGCTGCCCGGAACGCTACGCAGGGCAAAAGCGGTTCTCGTCCTCCGTGCTTGCTTTTTCTCAGAAAGAGCCGTGGTGTGCGTTTTCGCCGGAAAACGCGTTTTCGGCCGAAAACGTGTACGTTTGCACTTCCCCGCCACAGGGAAGCTGCTAGCCGGGAATTCTCTGCCTGGTTCTACCCGCTGCCCGGAACGCTACGCAGGGCAAAAGCGGTTCTCGTCCTCCGTGCTTGCTTTTTCTCAGAAAGAGCCGTGGTGTGCGTTTTCGCCGGAAAACGCGTTTTCGGCCGAAAACGTGTACGTTTGCACTTCCCCGCCACAGGGAAGCTGCTAGCCGGGAATTCTCTGCCTGGTTCTACCCGCTGCCCGGAACGCTACGCAGGGCAAAAGCGGTTCTCGTCCTCCGTGCTTGCTTTTTCTCAGAAAGAGCCGTGGTGTGCGTTTTCGCCGGAAAACGCGTTTTCGGCCGAAAACGTGTACGTTTGCACTTCCCCGCCACAGGGAAGCTGCTAGCCGGGAATTCTCTGCCTGGTTCTACCCGCTGCCCGGAACGCTACGCAGGGCAAAAGCGGTTCTCGTCCTCCGTGCTTGCTTTTTCTCAGAAAGAGCCGTGGTGTGCGTTTTCGCCGGAAAACGCGTTTTCGGCCGAAAACGTGTACGTTTGCACTTCCCCGCCACAGGGAAGCTGCTAGCCGGGAATTCTCTGCCTGGTTCTACCCGCTGCCCGGAACGCTACGCAGGGCAAAAGCGGTTCTCGTCCTCCGTGCTTGCTTTTTCTCAGAAAGAGCCGTGGTGTGCGTTTTGGCCGGAAAACGCGTTTTCGGCCGAAAACGGGTACGTTTGCACTTCCCCGCCACAGGGAAGCTGCTAGCCGGGAATTCTCTGCCTGGTTCTACCCGCTGCCCGGAACGCTACGCAGGGCAAAAGCGGTTCTCGTCCTCCGTGCTTGCTTTTTCTCAGAAAGAGCCGTGGTGTGCGTTTTCGCCGGAAAACGCGTTTTCGGCCGAAAACGTGTACGTTTGCACTTCCCCGCCACAGGGAAGCTGCTAGCCGGGAATTCTCTGCCTGGTTCTACCCGCTGCCCGGAACGCTACGCAGGGCAGAAGCGGTTCTCGTCCTCCGTGCTTGCTTTTTCTCAGAAACAGCCGTGGTGTGCGTTTTCGCCGGAAAACGCGTTTTCGGCCGAAAACGTGTACGTTTGCACTTCCCCGCCACAGGGAAGCTGCTAGCCGGGAATTCTCTGCCTGGTTCTACCCGCTGCCCGGAACGCTACGCAGGGCAAAAGCGGTTCTCGTCCTCCGTGCTTGCTTTTTCTCAGAAAGAGCCGTGGTGTGCGTTTTCGCCGGAAAACGCGTTTTCGGCCGAAAACGTGTACGTTTGCACTTCCCCGCCACAGTGAAGCTGAGAGCCGGGAATTCTCTGCCTGGTTCTACCCGCTGCCCGGAACGCTACGCAGGGCAGAAGCGGTTCTCGTCCTCCGTGCTTGCTTTTTCTCAGAAACAGCCGTGGTGTGCGTTTTCGCCGGAAAACGCGTTTTCGGCCGAAAACGTGTACGTTTGCACTTCCCCGCCACAGGGAAGCTGCTAGCCGGGAATTCTCTGCCTGGTTCTACCCGCTGCCCGGAACGCTACGCAGGGCAAAAGCGGTTCTCGTCCTCCGTGCTTGCTTTTTCTCAGAAAGAGCCGTGGTGTGCGTTTTGGCCGGAAAACGCGTTTTCGGCCGAAAACGTGTACGTTTGCACTTCCCCGCCACAGGGAAGCTGCTAGCCGGGAATTCTCTGCCTGGTTCTACCCGCTGCCCGGAACGCTACGCAGGGCAAAAGCGGTTCTCGTCCTCCGTGCTTGCTTTTTCTCAGAAAGAGCCGTGGTGTGCGTTTTCGCCGGAAAACGCGTTTTCGGCCGAAAACGTGTACGTTTGCACTTCCCCGCCACAGGGAAGCTGCTAGCCGGGAATTCTCTGCCTGGTTCTACCCGCTGCCCGGAACGCTACGCAGGGCAGAAGCGGTTCTCGTCCTCCGTGCTTGCTTTTTCTCAGAAAGAGCCGTGGTGTGCGTTTTCGCCGGAAAACGCGTTTTCGGCCGAAAACGTGTACGTTTGCACTTCCCCGCCACAGGGAAGCTGCTAGCCGGGAATTCTCTGCCTGGTTCTACCCGCTGCCCGGAACGCTACGCAGGGCAAAAGCGGTTCTCGTCCTCCGTGCTTGCTTTTTCTCAGAAACAGCCGTGGTGTGCGTTTTCGCCGGAAAACGCGTTTTCGGCCGAAAACGTGTACGTTTGCACTTCCCCGCCACAGGGAAACTGAGAGCCGGGAATTCTCTGCCTGGTTCTACCCGCTGCCCGGAACGCTACGCAGGGCAGAAGCGGTTCTCGTCCTCCGTGCTTGCTTTTTCTCAGAAAGAGCCGTGGTGTGCGTTTTCGCCGGAAAACGCGTTTTCGGCCGAAAACGTGTACGTTTGCACTTCCCCGCCACAGGGAAGCTGCTAGCCGGGAATTCTCTGCCTGGTTCTACCCGCTGCCCGGAACGCTACGCAGGGCAAAAGCGGTTCTCGTCCTCCGTGCTTGCTTTTTCTCAGAAAGAGCCGTGGTGTGCGTTTTCGCCGGAAAACGCGTTTTCGGCCGAAAACGTGTACGTTTGCACTTCCCCGCCACAGGGAAGCTGCTAGCCGGGAATTCTCTGCCTGGTTCTACCCGCTGCCCGGAACGCTACGCAGGGCAGAAGCGGTTCTCGTCCTCCGTGCTTGCTTTTTCTCAGAAAGAGCCGTGGTGTGCGTTTTCGCCGGAAAACGCGTTTTCGGCCGAAAACGTGTACGTTTGCACTTCCCCGCCACAGGGAAGCTGCTAGCCGGGAATTCTCTGCCTGGTTCTACCCGCTGCCCGGAACGCTACGCAGGGCAAAAGCGGTTCTCGTCCTCCGTGCTTGCTTTTTCTCAGAAACAGCCGTGGTGTGCGTTTTCGCCGGAAAACGCGTTTTCGGCCGAAAACGTGTACGTTTGCACTTCCCCGCCACAGGGAAGCTGCTAGCCGGGAATTCTCTGCCTGGTTCTACCCGCTGCCCGGAACGCTACGCAGGGCAGAAGCGGTTCTCGTCCTCCGTGCTTGCTTTTTCTCAGAAAGAGCCGTGGTGTGCGTTTTCGCCGGAAAACGCGTTTTCGGCCGAAAACGTGTACGTTTGCACTTCCCCGCCACAGGGAAGCTGCTAGCCGGGAATTCTCTGCCTGGTTCTACCCGTTGCCCGGAACGCTACGCAGGGCAAAAGCGGTTCTCGTCCTCCGTGCTTGCTTTTTCTCAGAAAGAGCCGTGGTGTGCGTTTTCGCCGGAAAACGCGTTTTCGGCCGAAAACGTGTACGTTTGCACTTCCCCGCCACAGGGAAGCTGCTAGCCGGGAATTCTCTGCCTGGTTCTACCCGCTGCCCGGAACGCTACGCAGGGCAAAAGCGGTTCTCGTCCTCCGTGCTTGCTTTTTCTCAGAAAGAGCCGTGGTGTGCGTTTTGGCCGGAAAACGCGTTTTCGGCCGAAAACGTGTACGTTTGCACTTCCCCGCCACAGGGAAGCTGCTAGCCGGGAATTCTCTGCCTGGTTCTACCCGCTGCCCGGAACGCTACGCAGGGCAGAAGCGGTTCTCGTCCTCCGTGCTTGCTTTTTCTCAGAAAGAGCCGTGGTGTGCGTTTTCGCCGGAAAACGCGTTTTCGGCCGAAAACGTGTACGTTTGCACTTCCCCGCCACAGGGAAGCTGCTAGCCGGGAATTCTCTGCCTGGTTCTACCCGCTGCCCGGAACGCTACGCAGGGCAAAAGCGGTTCTCGTCCTCCGTGCTTGCTTTTTCTCAGAAAGAGCCGTGGTGTGCGTTTTGGCCGGAAAACGCGTTTTCGGCCGAAAACGTGTACGTTTGCACTTCCCCGCCACAGGGAAGCTGCTAGCCGGGAATTCTCTGCCTGGTTCTACCCGCTGCCCGGAACGCTACGCAGGGCAAAAGCGGTTCTCGTCCTCCGTGCTTGCTTTTTCTCAGAAAGAGCCGTGGTGTGCGTTTTCGCCGGAAAACGCGTTTTCGGCCGAAAACGTGTACGTTTGCACTTCCCCGCCACAGGGAAGCTGCTAGCCGGGAATTCTCTGCCTGGTTCTACCCGCTGCCCGGAACGCTACGCAGGGCAAAAGCGGTTCTCGTCCTCCGTGCTTGCTTTTTCTCAGAAAGAGCCGTGGTGTGCGTTTTCGCCGGTAAACGCGTTTTCGGCCGAAAACGTGTACGTTTGCACTTCCCCGCCACAGGGAAGCTGCTAGCCGGGAATTCTCTGCCTGGTTCTACCCGCTGCCCGGAACGCTACGCAGGGCAAAAGCGGTTCTCGTCCTCCGTGCTTGCTTTTTCTCAGAAAGAGCCGTGGTGTGCGTTTTCGCCGGAAAACGCGTTTTCGGCCGAAAACGTGTACGTTTGCACTTCCCCGCCACCAGGGAAGCTGCTAGCCGGGAATTCTCTGCCTGGTTCTACCCGCTGCCCGGAGTATACGCAGGGCAAAAGCGGTTCTCGTCCTCCGTGCTTGCTTTTTCTCAGAAAGAGCCGTGGTGTGCGTTTTCGCCGGAAAACGCGTTTTCGGCCGAAAACGTGTACGTTTGCACTTCCCCGCCACAGGGAAGCTGCTAGCCGGGAATTCTCTGCCTGGTTCTACCCGCTGCCCGGAACGCTACGCAGGGCAAAAGCGGTTCTCGTCCTCCGTGCTTGCTTTTTCTCAGAAAGAGCCGTGGTGTGCGTTTTCGCCGGAAAACGCGTTTTCGGCCGAAAACGTGTACGTTTGCACTTCCCCGCCACAGGGAAGCTGCTAGCCGGGAATTCTCTGCCTGGTTCTACCCGCTGCCCGGAACGCTACGCAGGGCAAAAGCGGTTCTCGTCCTCCGTGCTTGCTTTTTCTCAGAAAGAGCCGTGGTGTGCGTTTTCGCCGGAAAACGCGTTTTCGGCCGAAAACGTGTACGTTTGCACTTCCCCGCCACAGGGAAGCTGCTAGCCGGGAATTCTCTGCCTGGTTCTACCCGCTGCCCGGAACGCTACGCAGGGCAAAAGCGGTTCTCGTCCTCCGTGCTTGCTTTTTCTCAGAAAGAGCCGTGGTGTGCGTTTTCGCCGGAAAACGCGTTTTCGGCCGAAAACGTGTACGTTTGCACTTCCCCGCCACAGGGAAGCTGCTAGCCGGGAATTCTCTGCCTGGTTCTACCCGCTGCCCGGAACGCTACGCAGGGCAAAAGCGGTTCTCGTCCTCCGTGCTTGCTTTTTCTCAGAAAGAGCCGTGGTGTGCGTTTTCGCCGGAAAACGCGTTTTCGGCCGAAAACGTGTACGTTTGCACTTCCCCGCCACAGGGAAGCTGCTAGCCGGGAATTCTCTGCCTGGTTCTACCCGCTGCCCGGAACGCTACGCAGGGCAAAAGCGGTTCTCGTCCTCCGTGCTTGCTTTTTCTCAGAAAGAGCCGTGGTGTGCGTTTTCGCCGGAAAACGCGTTTTCGGCCGAAAACGTGTACGTTTGCACTTCCCCGCCACAGGGAAGCTGCTAGCCGGGAATTCTCTGCCTGGTTCTACCCGCTGCCCGGAACGCTACGCAGGGCAAAAGCGGTTCTCGTCCTCCGTGCTTGCTTTTTCTCAGAAAGAGCCGTGGTGTGCGTTTTCGCCGGAAAACGCGTTTTCGGCCGAAAACGTGTACGTTTGCACTTCCCCGCCACAGGGAAGCTGCTAGCCGGGAATTCTCTGCCTGGTTCTACCCGCTGCCCGGAACGCTACGCAGGGCAAAAGCGGTTCTCGTCCTCCGTGCTTGCTTTTTCTCAGAAAGAGCCGTGGTGTGCGTTTTCGCCGGAAAACGCGTTTTCGGCCGAAAACGTGTACGTTTGCACTTCCCCGCCACAGGGAAGCTGCTAGCCGGGAATTCTCTGCCTGGTTCTACCCGCTGCCCGGAACGCTACGCAGGGCAAAAGCGGTTCTCGTCCTCCGTGCTTGCTTTTTCTCAGAAAGAGCCGTGGTGTGCGTTTTCGCCGGAAAACGCGTTTTCGGCCGAAAACGTGTACGTTTGCACTTCCCCGCCACAGGGAAGCTGCTAGCCGGGAATTCTCTGCCTGGTTCTACCCGCTGCCCGGAACGCTACGCAGGGCAAAAGCGGTTCTCGTCCTCCGTGCTTGCTTTTTCTCAGAAAGAGCCGTGGTGTGCGTTTTCGCCGGAAAACGCGTTTTCGGCCGAAAACGTGTACGTTTGCACTTCCCCGCCACAGGGAAGCTGCTAGCCGGGAATTCTCTGCCTGGTTCTACCCGCTGCCCGGAACGCTACGCAGGGCAAAAGCGGTTCTCGTCCTCCGTGCTTGCTTTTTCTCAGAAAGAGCCGTGGTGTGCGTTTTCGCCGGAAAACGCGTTTTCGGCCGAAAACGTGTACGTTTGCACTTCCCCGCCACAGGGAAGCTGCTAGCCGGGAATTCTCTGCCTGGTTCTACCCGCTGCCCGGAACGCTACGCAGGGCAAAAGCGGTTCTCGTCCTCCGTGCTTGCTTTTTCTCAGAAAGAGCCGTGGTGTGCGTTTTCGCCGGAAAACGCGTTTTCGGCCGAAAACGTGTACGTTTGCACTTCCCCGCCACAGGGAAGCTGCTAGCCGGGAATTCTCTGCCTGGTTCTACCCGCTGCCCGGAACGCTACGCAGGGCAAAAGCGGTTCTCGTCCTCCGTGCTTGCTTTTTCTCAGAAAGAGCCGTGGTGTGCGTTTTCGCCGGAAAACGCGTTTTCGGCCGAAAACGTGTACGTTTGCACTTCCCCGCCACAGGGAAGCTGCTAGCCGGGAATTCTCTGCCTGGTTCTACCCGCTGCCCGGAACGCTACGCAGGGCAAAAGCGGTTCTCGTCCTCCGTGCTTGCTTTTTCTCAGAAAGAGCCGTGGTGTGCGTTTTCGCCGGAAAACGCGTTTTCGGCCGAAAACGTGTACGTTTGCACTTCCCCGCCACAGGGAAGCTGCTAGCCGGGAATTCTCTGCCTGGTTCTACCCGCTGCCCGGAACGCTACGCAGGGCAAAAGCGGTTCTCGTCCTCCGTGCTTGCTTTTTCTCAGAAAGAGCCGTGGTGTGCGTTTTCGCCGGAAAACGCGTTTTCGGCCGAAAACGTGTACGTTTGCACTTCCCCGCCACAGGGAAGCTGCTAGCCGGGAATTCTCTGCCTGGTTCTACCCGCTGCCCGGAACGCTACGCAGGGCAAAAGCGGTTCTCGTCCTCCGTGCTTGCTTTTTCTCAGAAAGAGCCGTGGTGTGCGTTTTCGCCGGAAAACGCGTTTTCGGCCGAAAACGTGTACGTTTGCACTTCCCCGCCACAGGGAAGCTGCTAGCCGGGAATTCTCTGCCTGGTTCTACCCGCTGCCCGGAACGCTACGCAGGGCAAAAGCGGTTCTCGTCCTCCGTGCTTGCTTTTTCTCAGAAAGAGCCGTGGTGTGCGTTTTCGCCGGAAAACGCGTTTTCGGCCGAAAACGTGTACGTTTGCACTTCCCCGCCACAGGGAAGCTGCTAGCCGGGAATTCTCTGCCTGGTTCTACCCGCTGCCCGGAACGCTACGCAGGGCAAAAGCGGTTCTCGTCCTCCGTGCTTGCTTTTTCTCAGAAAGAGCCGTGGTGTGCGTTTTCGCCGGAAAACGCGTTTTCGGCCGAAAACGTGTACGTTTGCACTTCCCCGCCACAGGGAAGCTGCTAGCCGGGAATTCTCTGCCTGGTTCTACCCGCTGCCCGGAACGCTACGCAGGGCAAAAGCGGTTCTCGTCCTCCGTGCTTGCTTTTTCTCAGAAAGAGCCGTGGTGTGCGTTTTCGCCGGAAAACGCGTTTTCGGCCGAAAACGTGTACGTTTGCACTTCCCCGCCACAGGGAAGCTGCTAGCCGGGAATTCTCTGCCTGGTTCTACCCGCTGCCCGGAACGCTACGCAGGGCAAAAGCGGTTCTCGTCCTCCGTGCTTGCTTTTTCTCAGAAAGAGCCGTGGTGTGCGTTTTCGCCGGAAAACGCGTTTTCGGCCGAAAACGTGTACGTTTGCACTTCCCCGCCACAGGGAAGCTGCTAGCCGGGAATTCTCTGCCTGGTTCTACCCGCTGCCCGGAACGCTACGCAGGGCAAAAGCGGTTCTCGTCCTCCGTGCTTGCTTTTTCTCAGAAAGAGCCGTGGTGTGCGTTTTCGCCGGAAAACGCGTTTTCGGCCGAAAACGTGTACGTTTGCACTTCCCCGCCACAGGGAAGCTGCTAGCCGGGAATTCTCTGCCTGGTTCTACCCGCTGCCCGGAACGCTACGCAGGGCAAAAGCGGTTCTCGTCCTCCGTGCTTGCTTTTTCTCAGAAAGAGCCGTGGTGTGCGTTTTCGCCGGAAAACGCGTTTTCGGCCGAAAACGTGTACGTTTGCACTTCCCCGCCACAGGGAAGCTGCTAGCCGGGAATTCTCTGCCTGGTTCTACCCGCTGCCCGGAACGCTACGCAGGGCAAAAGCGGTTCTCGTCCTCCGTGCTTGCTTTTTCTCAGAAAGAGCCGTGGTGTGCGTTTTCGCCGGAAAACGCGTTTTCGGCCGAAAACGTGTACGTTTGCACTTCCCCGCCACAGGGAAGCTGCTAGCCGGGAATTCTCTGCCTGGTTCTACCCGCTGCCCGGAACGCTACGCAGGGCAAAAGCGGTTCTCGTCCTCCGTGCTTGCTTTTTCTCAGAAAGAGCCGTGGTGTGCGTTTTCGCCGGAAAACGCGTTTTCGGCCGAAAACGTGTACGTTTGCACTTCCCCGCCACAGGGAAGCTGCTAGCCGGGAATTCTCTGCCTGGTTCTACCCGCTGCCCGGAACGCTACGCAGGGCAAAAGCGGTTCTCGTCCTCCGTGCTTGCTTTTTCTCAGAAAGAGCCGTGGTGTGCGTTTTCGCCGGAAAACGCGTTTTCGGCCGAAAACGTGTACGTTTGCACTTCCCCGCCACAGGGAAGCTGCTAGCCGGGAATTCTCTGCCTGGTTCTACCCGCTGCCCGGAACGCTACGCAGGGCAAAAGCGGTTCTCGTCCTCCGTGCTTGCTTTTTCTCAGAAAGAGCCGTGGTGTGCGTTTTCGCCGGAAAACGCGTTTTCGGCCGAAAACGTGTACGTTTGCACTTCCCCGCCACAGGGAAGCTGCTAGCCGGGAATTCTCTGCCTGGTTCTACCCGCTGCCCGGAACGCTACGCAGGGCAAAAGCGGTTCTCGTCCTCCGTGCTTGCTTTTTCTCAGAAAGAGCCGTGGTGTGCGTTTTCGCCGGAAAACGCGTTTTCGGCCGAAAACGTGTACGTTTGCACTTCCCCGCCACAGGGAAGCTGCTAGCCGGGAATTCTCTGCCTGGTTCTACCCGCTGCCCGGAACGCTACGCAGGGCAAAAGCGGTTCTCGTCCTCCGTGCTTGCTTTTTCTCAGAAAGAGCCGTGGTGTGCGTTTTCGCCGGAAAACGCGTTTTCGGCCGAAAACGTGTACGTTTGCACTTCCCCGCCACAGGGAAGCTGCTAGCCGGGAATTCTCTGCCTGGTTCTACCCGCTGCCCGGAACGCTACGCAGGGCAAAAGCGGTTCTCGTCCTCCGTGCTTGCTTTTTCTCAGAAAGAGCCGTGGTGTGCGTTTTCGCCGGAAAACGCGTTTTCGGCCGAAAACGTGTACGTTTGCACTTCCCCGCCACAGGGAAGCTGCTAGCCGGGAATTCTCTGCCTGGTTCTACCCGCTGCCCGGAACGCTACGCAGGGCAAAAGCGGTTCTCGTCCTCCGTGCTTGCTTTTTCTCAGAAAGAGCCGTGGTGTGCGTTTTCGCCGGAAAACGCGTTTTCGGCCGAAAACGTGTACGTTTGCACTTCCCCGCCACAGGGAAGCTGCTAGCCGGGAATTCTCTGCCTGGTTCTACCCGCTGCCCGGAACGCTACGCAGGGCAAAAGCGGTTCTCGTCCTCCGTGCTTGCTTTTTCTCAGAAAGAGCCGTGGTGTGCGTTTTCGCCGGAAAACGCGTTTTCGGCCGAAAACGTGTACGTTTGCACTTCCCCGCCACAGGGAAGCTGCTAGCCGGGAATTCTCTGCCTGGTTCTACCCGCTGCCCGGAACGCTACGCAGGGCAAAAGCGGTTCTCGTCCTCCGTGCTTGCTTTTTCTCAGAAAGAGCCGTGGTGTGCGTTTTCGCCGGAAAACGCGTTTTCGGCCGAAAACGTGTACGTTTGCACTTCCCCGCCACAGGGAAGCTGCTAGCCGGGAATTCTCTGCCTGGTTCTACCCGCTGCCCGGAACGCTACGCAGGGCAAAAGCGGTTCTCGTCCTCCGTGCTTGCTTTTTCTCAGAAAGAGCCGTGGTGTGCGTTTTCGCCGGAAAACGCGTTTTCGGCCGAAAACGTGTACGTTTGCACTTCCCCGCCACAGGGAAGCTGCTAGCCGGGAATTCTCTGCCTGGTTCTACCCGCTGCCCGGAACGCTACGCAGGGCAAAAGCGGTTCTCGTCCTCCGTGCTTGCTTTTTCTCAGAAAGAGCCGTGGTGTGCGTTTTCGCCGGAAAACGCGTTTTCGGCCGAAAACGTGTACGTTTGCACTTCCCCGCCACAGGGAAGCTGCTAGCCGGGAATTCTCTGCCTGGTTCTACCCGCTGCCCGGAACGCTACGCAGGGCAAAAGCGGTTCTCGTCCTCCGTGCTTGCTTTTTCTCAGAAAGAGCCGTGGTGTGCGTTTTCGCCGGAAAACGCGTTTTCGGCCGAAAACGTGTACGTTTGCACTTCCCCGCCACAGGGAAGCTGCTAGCCGGGAATTCTCTGCCTGGTTCTACCCGCTGCCCGGAACGCTACGCAGGGCAAAAGCGGTTCTCGTCCTCCGTGCTTGCTTTTTCTCAGAAAGAGCCGTGGTGTGCGTTTTCGCCGGAAAACGCGTTTTCGGCCGAAAACGTGTACGTTTGCACTTCCCCGCCACAGGGAAGCTGCTAGCCGGGAATTCTCTGCCTGGTTCTACCCGCTGCCCGGAACGCTACGCAGGGCAAAAGCGGTTCTCGTCCTCCGTGCTTGCTTTTTCTCAGAAAGAGCCGTGGTGTGCGTTTTCGCCGGAAAACGCGTTTTCGGCCGAAAACGTGTACGTTTGCACTTCCCCGCCACAGGGAAGCTGCTAGCCGGGAATTCTCTGCCTGGTTCTACCCGCTGCCCGGAACGCTACGCAGGGCAAAAGCGGTTCTCGTCCTCCGTGCTTGCTTTTTCTCAGAAAGAGCCGTGGTGTGCGTTTTCGCCGGAAAACGCGTTTTCGGCCGAAAACGTGTACGTTTGCACTTCCCCGCCACAGGGAAGCTGCTAGCCGGGAATTCTCTGCCTGGTTCTACCCGCTGCCCGGAACGCTACGCAGGGCAAAAGCGGTTCTCGTCCTCCGTGCTTGCTTTTTCTCAGAAAGAGCCGTGGTGTGCGTTTTCGCCGGAAAACGCGTTTTCGGCCGAAAACGTGTACGTTTGCACTTCCCCGCCACAGGGAAGCTGCTAGCCGGGAATTCTCTGCCTGGTTCTACCCGCTGCCCGGAACGCTACGCAGGGCAAAAGCGGTTCTCGTCCTCCGTGCTTGCTTTTTCTCAGAAAGAGCCGTGGTGTGCGTTTTCGCCGGAAAACGCGTTTTCGGCCGAAAACGTGTACGTTTGCACTTCCCCGCCACAGGGAAGCTGCTAGCCGGGAATTCTCTGCCTGGTTCTACCCGCTGCCCGGAACGCTACGCAGGGCAAAAGCGGTTCTCGTCCTCCGTGCTTGCTTTTTCTCAGAAAGAGCCGTGGTGTGCGTTTTCGCCGGAAAACGCGTTTTCGGCCGAAAACGTGTACGTTTGCACTTCCCCGCCACAGGGAAGCTGCTAGCCGGGAATTCTCTGCCTGGTTCTACCCGCTGCCCGGAACGCTACGCAGGGCAAAAGCGGTTCTCGTCCTCCGTGCTTGCTTTTTCTCAGAAAGAGCCGTGGTGTGCGTTTTCGCCGGAAAACGCGTTTTCGGCCGAAAACGTGTACGTTTGCACTTCCCCGCCACAGGGAAGCTGCTAGCCGGGAATTCTCTGCCTGGTTCTACCCGCTGCCCGGAACGCTACGCAGGGCAAAAGCGGTTCTCGTCCTCCGTGCTTGCTTTTTCTCAGAAAGAGCCGTGGTGTGCGTTTTCGCCGGAAAACGCGTTTTCGGCCGAAAACGTGTACGTTTGCACTTCCCCGCCACAGGGAAGCTGCTAGCCGGGAATTCTCTGCCTGGTTCTACCCGCTGCCCGGAACGCTACGCAGGGCAAAAGCGGTTCTCGTCCTCCGTGCTTGCTTTTTCTCAGAAAGAGCCGTGGTGTGCGTTTTCGCCGGAAAACGCGTTTTCGGCCGAAAACGTGTACGTTTGCACTTCCCCGCCACAGGGAAGCTGCTAGCCGGGAATTCTCTGCCTGGTTCTACCCGCTGCCCGGAACGCTACGCAGGGCAAAAGCGGTTCTCGTCCTCCGTGCTTGCTTTTTCTCAGAAAGAGCCGTGGTGTGCGTTTTCGCCGGAAAACGCGTTTTCGGCCGAAAACGTGTACGTTTGCACTTCCCCGCCACAGGGAAGCTGCTAGCCGGGAATTCTCTGCCTGGTTCTACCCGCTGCCCGGAACGCTACGCAGGGCAAAAGCGGTTCTCGTCCTCCGTGCTTGCTTTTTCTCAGAAAGAGCCGTGGTGTGCGTTTTCGCCGGAAAACGCGTTTTCGGCCGAAAACGTGTACGTTTGCACTTCCCCGCCACAGGGAAGCTGCTAGCCGGGAATTCTCTGCCTGGTTCTACCCGCTGCCCGGAACGCTACGCAGGGCAAAAGCGGTTCTCGTCCTCCGTGCTTGCTTTTTCTCAGAAAGAGCCGTGGTGTGCGTTTTCGCCGGAAAACGCGTTTTCGGCCGAAAACGTGTACGTTTGCACTTCCCCGCCACAGGGAAGCTGCTAGCCGGGAATTCTCTGCCTGGTTCTACCCGCTGCCCGGAACGCTACGCAGGGCAAAAGCGGTTCTCGTCCTCCGTGCTTGCTTTTTCTCAGAAAGAGCCGTGGTGTGCGTTTTGGCCGGAAAACGCGTTTTCGGTCCGAAAACGTGTACGTTTGCACTTCCCCGCCACAGGGAAGCTGCTAGCCGGGAATTCTCTGCCTGGTTCTACCCGCTGCCCGGAACGCTACGCAGGGCAAAAGCGGTTCTCGTCCTCCGTGCTTGCTTTTTCTCAGAAAGAGCCGTGGTGTGCGTTTTCGCCGGAAAACGCGTTTTCGGCCGAAAACGTGTACGTTTGCACTTCCCCGCCACAGGGAAGCTGCTAGCCGGGAATTCTCTGCCTGGTTCTACCCGCTGCCCGGAACGCTACGCAGGGCAAAAGCGGTTCTCGTCCTCCGTGCTTGCTTTTTCTCAGAAAGAGCCGTGGTGTGCGTTTTCGCCGGAAAACGCGTTTTCGGCCGAAAACGTGTACGTTTGCACTTCCCCGCCACAGGGAAGCTGCTAGCCGGGAATTCTCTGCCTGGTTCTACCCGCTGCCCGGAACGCTACGCAGGGCAAAAGGGGTTCTCGTCCTCCGTGCTTGCTTTTTCTCAGAAAGAGCCGTGGTGTGCGTTTTCGCCGGAAAACGCGTTTTCGGCCGAAAACGTGTACGTTTGCACTTCCCCGCCACAGGGAAGCTGCTAGCCGGGAATTCTCTGCCTGGTTCTACCCGCTGCCCGGAACGCTACGCAGGGCAAAAGCGGTTCTCGTCCTCCGTGCTTGCTTTTTCTCAGAAAGAGCCGTGGTGTGCGCTTTCGCCGGAAAACGCGTTCTCGGCCGAAAACGCGTACGTTTGCACTTCCCCGCCACAGGGAAGCTGCTAGCCGGGAATTCTCTGCCTGGTTCTACCCGCTGCCCGGAACGCTACGCAGGGCAAAAGCGGTTCTCGTCCTCCGTGCTTGCTTTTTCTCAGAAAGAGCCGTGGTGTGCGTTTTCGCCGGAAAACGCGTTTTCGGCCGAAAACGTGTACGTTTGCACTTCCCCGCCACAGGGAAGCTGCTAGCCGGGAATTCTCTGCCTGGTTCTACCCGCTGCCCGGAACGCTACGCAGGGCAAAAGCGGTTCTCGTCCTCCGTGCTTGCTTTTTCTCAGAAAGAGCCGTGGTGTGCGTTTTCGCCGGAAAACGCGTTTTCGGCCGAAAACGTGTACGTTTGCACTTCCCCGCCACAGGGAAGCTGCTAGCCGGGAATTCTCTGCCTGGTTCTACCCGCTGCCCGGAACGCTACGCAGGGCAAAAGCGGTTCTCGTCCTCCGTGCTTGCTTTTTCTCAGAAAGAGCCGTGGTGTGCGATTTCGCCGGAAAACGCGTTTTCGGCCGGAAACGTGTACGTTTGCACTTCCCCGCCACAGGGAAGCTGCTAGCCGGGAATTCTCTGCCTGGTTCTACCCGCTGCCCGGAACGCTACGCAGGGCAAAAGCGGTTCTCGTCCTCCGTGCTTGCTTTTTCTCAGAAAGAGCCGTGGTGTGCGTTTTCGCCGGAAAACGCGTTTTCGGCCGAAAACGTGTACGTTTGCACTTCCCCGCCACAGGGAAGCTGCTAGCCGGGAATTCTCTGCCTGGTTCTACCCTGCTGCCCGGAACGCTACGCAGGGCAAAAGCGGTTCTCGTCCTCCGTGCTTGCTTTTTCTCAGAAAGAGCCGTGGTGTGCGCTTTCGCCGGAAAACGCGTTTCTCGGCCGAAAACGTGTACGTTTGCACTTCCCCGCCACAGGGAAGCTGCTAGCCGGGAATTCTCTGCCTGGTTCTACCCGCTGCCCGGAACGCTACGCAGGGCAAAAGCGGTTCTCGTCCTCCGTGCTTGCTTTTTCTCAGAAAGAGCCGTGGTGTGCGTTTTCGCCGGAAAACGCGTTTTCGGCCGAAAACGTGTACGTTTGCACTTCCCCGCCACAGGGAAGCTGCTAGCCGGGAATTCTCTGCCTGGTTCTACCCGCTGCCCGGAACGCTACGCAGGGCAAAAGCGGTTCTCGTCCTCCGTGCTTGCTTTTTCTCAGAAAGAGCCGTGGTGTGCGCTTTCGCCGGAAAACGCGTTTTCGGCCGAAAACGTGTACGTTTGCACTTCCCCGCCACAGGGAAGCTGCTAGCCGGGAATTCTCTGCCTGGTTCTACCCGCTGCCCGGAACGCTACGCAGGGCAAAAGCGGTTCTCGTCCTCCGTGCTTGCTTTTTCTCAGAAAGAGCCGTGGTGTGCGTTTTCGCCGGAAAACGCGTTTTCGGCCGAAAACGTGTACGTTTGCACTTCCCCGCCACAGGGAAGCTGCTAGCCGGGAATTCTCTGCCTGGTTCTACCCGCTGCCCGGAACGCTACGCAGGGCAAAAGCGGTTCTCGTCCTCCGTGCTTGCTTTTTCTCAGAAAGAGCCGTGGTGTGCGTTTTCGCCGGAAAACGCGTTTTCGGCCGAAAACGTGTACGTTTGCACTTCCCCGCCACAGGGAAGCTGCTAGCCGGGAATTCTCTGCCTGGTTCTACCCGCTGCCCGGAACGCTACGCAGGGCAAAAGCGGTTCTCGTCCTCCGTGCTTGCTTTTTCTCAGAAAGAGCCGTGGTGTGCGTTTTCGCCGGAAAACGCGTTTTCGGCCGAAAACGTGTACGTTTGCACTTCCCCGCCACAGGGAAGCTGCTAGCCGGGAATTCTCTGCCTGGTTCTACCCGCTGCCCGGAACGCTACGCAGGGCAAAAGCGGTTCTCGTCCTCCGTGCTTGCTTTTTCTCAGAAAGAGCCGTGGTGTGCGTTTTCGCCGGAAAACGCGTTTTCGGCCGAAAACGTGTACGTTTGCACTTCCCCGCCACAGGGAAGCTGCTAGCCGGGAATTCTCTGCCTGGTTCTACCCGCTGCCCGGAACGCTACGCAGGGCAAAAGCGGTTCTCGTCCTCCGTGCTTGCTTTTTCTCAGAAAGAGCCGTGGTGTGCGTTTTCGCCGGAAAACGCGTTTTCGGCCGAAAACGTGTACGTTTGCACTTCCCCGCCACAGGGAAGCTGCTAGCCGGGAATTCTCTGCCTGGTTCTACCCGCTGCCCGGAACGCTACGCAGGGCAAAAGCGGTTCTCGTCCTCCGTGCTTGCTTTTTCTCAGAAAGAGCCGTGGTGTGCGTTTTGGCCGGAAAACGCGTTTTCGGCCGAAAACGTGTACGTTTGCACTTCCCCGCCACAGGGAAGCTGCTAGCCGGGAATTCTCTGCCTGGTTCTACCCGCTGCCCGGAACGCTACGCAGGGCAAAAGCGGTTCTCGTCCTCCGTGCTTGCTTTTTCTCAGAAAGAGCCGTGGTGTGCGTTTTCGCCGGAAAACGCGTTTTCGGCCGAAAACGTGTACGTTTGCACTTCCCCGCCACAGGGAAGCTGCTAGCCGGGAATTCTCTGCCTGGTTCTACCCGCTGCCCGGAACGCTACGCAGGGCAAAAGCGGTTCTCGTCCTCCGTGCTTGCTTTTTCTCAGAAAGAGCCGTGGTGTGCGTTTTCGCCGGAAAACGCGTTTTCGGCCGAAAACGTGTACGTTTGCACTTCCCCGCCACAGGGAAGCTGCTAGCCGGGAATTCTCTGCCTGGTTCTACCCGCTGCCCGGAACGCTACGCAGGGCAAAAGCGGTTCTCGTCCTCCGTGCTTGCTTTTTCTCAGAAAGAGCCGTGGTGTGCGCTTTCGCCGGAAAACGCGTTTTCGGCCGAAAACGTGTACGTTTGCACTTCCCCGCCACAGGGAAGCTGCTAGCCGGGAATTCTCTGCCTGGTTCTACCCGCTGCCCGGAACGCTACGCAGGGCAAAAGCGGTTCTCGTCCTCCGTGCTTGCTTTTTCTCAGAAAGAGCCGTGGTGTGCGTTTTCGCCGGGAAAACGCGTTTTCGGCCGAAAACGTGTACGTTTGCACTTCCCCGCCACAGGGAAGCTGCTAGCCGGGAATTCTCTGCCTGGTTCTACCCGCTGCCCGGAACGCTACGCAGGGCAAAAGCGGTTCTCGTCCTCCGTGCTTGCTTTTTCTCAGAAAGAGCCGTGGTGTGCGCTTTCGCCGGAAAACGCGTTTTCGGCCGAAAACGTGTACGTTTGCACTTCCCCGCCACAGGGAAGCTGCTAGCCGGGAATTCTCTGCCTGGTTCTACCCGCTGCCCGGAACGCTACGCAGGGCAAAAGCGGTTCTCGTCCTCCGTGCTTGCTTTTTCTCAGAAAGAGCCGTGGTGTGCGTTTTCGGCCGGAAAACGCGTTTTCGGCCGAAAACGTGTACGTTTGCACTTCCCCGCCACAGGGAAGCTGCTAGCCGGGAATTCTCTGCCTGGTTCTACCCGCTGCCCGGAACGCTACGCAGGGCAAAAGCGGTTCTCGTCCTCCGTGCTTGCTTTTTCTCAGAAAGAGCCGTGGTGTGCGCTTTTCGCCGGAAAACGCGTTTTCGGCCGAAAACGTGTACGTTTGCACTTCCCCGCCACAGGGAAGCTGCTAGCCGGGAATTCTCTGCCTGGTTCTACCCGCTGCCCGGAACGCTACGCAGGGCAAAAGCGGTTCTCGTCCTCCGTGCTTGCTTTTTCTCAGAAAGAGCCGTGGTGTGCGCTTTCGCCGAAAACGCGTTTCTCGGCCGAAAACGTGTACGTTTGCACTTCCCCGCCACAGGGAAGCTGCTAGCCGGGAATTCTCTGCCTGGTTCTACCCGCTGCCCGGAACGCTACGCAGGGCAAAAGCGGTTCTCGTCCTCCGTGCTTGCTTTTTCTCAGAAAGAGCCGTGGTGTGCGTTTTCGCCGGAAAACGCGTTTTCGGCCGAAAACGTGTACGTTTGCACTTCCCCGCCACAGGGAAGCTGCTAGCCGGGAATTCTCTGCCTGGTTCTACCCGCTGCCCGGAACGCTACGCAGGGCAAAAGCGGTTCTCGTCCTCCGTGCTTGCTTTTTCTCAGAAAGAGCCGTGGTGTGCGTTTTCGCCGGAAAACGCGTTTTCGGCCGAAAACGTGTACGTTTGCACTTCCCCGCCACAGGGAAGCTGCTAGCCGGGAATTCTCTGCCTGGTTCTACCCGCTGCCCGGAACGCTACGCAGGGCAAAAGCGGTTCTCGTCCTCCGTGCTTGCTTTTTCTCAGAAAGAGCCGTGGTGTGCGCTTTCGCCGGAAAACGCGTTTTCGGCCGAAAACGTGTACGTTTGCACTTCCCCGCCACAGGGAAGCTGCTAGCCGGGAATTCTCTGCCTGGTTCTACCCGCTGCCCGGAACGCTACGCAGGGCAAAAGCGGTTCTCGTCCTCCGTGCTTGCTTTTTCTCAGAAAGAGCCGTGGTGTGCGTTTTCGCCGGAAAACGCGTTTTCGGCCGAAAACGTGTACGTTTGCACTTCCCCGCCACAGGGAAGCTGCTAGCCGGGAATTCTCTGCCTGGTTCTACCCGCTGCCCGGAACGCTACGCAGGGCAAAAGCGGTTCTCGTCCTCCGTGCTTGCTTTTTCTCAGAAAGAGCCGTGGTGTGCGCTTTCGCCGGAAAACGCGTTTTCGGCCGAAAACGTGTACGTTTGCACTTCCCCGCCACAGGGAAGCTGCTAGCCGGGAATTCTCTGCCTGGTTCTACCCGCTGCCCGGAACGCTACGCAGGGCAAAAGCGGTTCTCGTCCTCCGTGCTTGCTTTTTCTCAGAAAGAGCCGTGGTGTGCGTTTTCGCCGGAAAACGCGTTTTCGGCCGAAAACGTGTAGGTTTGCACTTCCCCGCCACAGGGAAGCTGCTAGCCGGGAATTCTCTGCCTGGTTCTACCCGCTGCCCGGAACGCTACGCAGGGCAAAAGCGGTTCTCGTCCTCCGTGCTTGCTTTTTCTCAGAAAGAGCCGTGGTGTGCGTTTTCGCCGGAAAACGCGTTTTTCGGCCGAAAACGTGTACGTTTGCACTTCCCCGCCACAGGGAAGCTGCTAGCCGGGAATTCTCTGCCTGGTTCTACCCGCTGCCGGAACGCTACGCAGGGCAAAAGCGGTTCTCGTCCTCCGTGCTTGCTTTTTCTCAGAAAGAGCCGTGGTGTGCGTTTTCGCCGGAAAACGCGTTTTCGGCCGAAAACGTGTACGTTTGCACTTCCCCGCCACAGGGAAGCTGCTAGCCGGGAATTCTCTGCCTGGTTCTACCCGCTGCCCGGAACGCTACGCAGGGCAAAAGCGGTTCTCGTCCTCCGTGCTTGCTTTTTCTCAGAAAGAGCCGTGGTGTGCGTTTTCGCCGGAAAACGCGT
>NW_027437998.1:50000-52546 GCF_965140245.1 Athene noctua | reverse complement strand
GTGAGGCGGCCGTCAGGTCTACCCGCCTCCGGGGCGTGAGGCGGCCGTCAGGTCTACCCGCTTCCGCGGCGTGAGGCGGCCGTCAGGTCTACCCGCCTCCGGGGCGTGAGGCGGCCGTCAGGTCTACCCGCCTCCGGGGCGTGAGGCGGCCGTCAGGTCTACCCGCCTCCGGGGCGTGAGGCGGCCGTCAGGTCTACCCGCCTCCGGGGCGTGAGGCGGCCGTCAGGTCTACCCGCTTCCGCGGCGTGAGGCGGCCGTCAGGTCTACCCGCCTCCGGGGCGTGTGGCGGCCGTCAGGTCTACCCGCCTCCGCGGCGTGTGGCGGCCGTCAGGTCTACCCGCCTCCGGGGCGTGAGGCGGCCGTCAGGTCTACCCGCCTCCGGGGCGTGAGGCGGCCGTCAGGTCTACCCACCTCCGAGGCGACCGGCGGTGGCCGCTAGGTGTACCCGGCTCCACGTTGCCGGCGGCCGGCTCAGCGTCCGTCGAAAGGGCTGCCAGGTCTACCCGGCTCCGTCGGGACTTAGAGCGCGGGCAGACCTGTTGGCTCCGGCAGTTCCTCCAAGGGGTCGCTGTTTCGCGCTGCCTCCAGTTAGGTCATCGTAAGAGTCGGCGTCTCTGCAGCGCCTCCCCCGCTGGCAGGCAGACACTGCCTTTAAGCGCCCCTTTCCGGCGCGGACCCATATTCTCCTTATATAGGGGCACGAGGCGTCTCTGCTCCAGACAAGCGCCACCGAGCGAGGGCACGCGGCTTAGCCGGCCAAGTGGAATGCTGGGCGGCCGCAGACGGTGGTTTCCCCCGGGGAATTGGGCACGGTTCTCAAGCCGGTGCTCTGTCAGGCGAGCGTGCACGGAACCGAGAGCACCCAGAGAGATGCCGAACGGCACGAAGCCGGGCGGCGTTGGGGCGGTCGCTGCCGAGTGGTGAGAAAAGGACGGGCAGAGGTGCACGGGAGAGGCCGAAGACCGGTGGCCGGAGGCGGCTGGCGGCACTTGAACGCTGGATACTGGGGGGGGGAGCCGAGCTGTGAGACTACCGTGGGTGGTTACCCCCGTCCCCCCCCCGGTCCCCCGAGAGCCCGATGATGGCGGAGGGGGGGAGCGCCGGTATGTGTGTTGACACAGCGGTGCTCCGTACGGTTCCAGCCCGTCGGGGGCTGTTGCCCAGCTCCTTGAGGGGGCCTTGGGGATGGGACGAGAGGTGGCGGCGGCGGCACCTGCTCCCTTTGTTTGCCGGCCTTAAGCCGGAGCCCGTGGCATGGGCACGCCACGGTTTTGGCTGGTCGCGGTGGCCGGCAGCTTGGATGCAGACGGCCCGGGGGGGGTGTGTCTCGAGCCACCGGTGGGTGGCCCCCCCCCCCCGGCCCCCCGAGAGCCCGACGATGGTAAGGCGAGAGGCGGCGGCGCCTCCCTGGTTCTTGGTTTACTCCTTTCGTTGCCGGTATCGTATGCCATACGTGCGGGGCGGCCTGTGGTGTCCGGCCGGCTCTCGGCGTCCCTGGTTTCTACCGGCCGGGCTCGGTGAAGGGAGGTCTGCACGGTGCTGTGAGCGAAGGCTAGTCGACTCCTCGGGTCCTTTGCTCTCTCGGCCCTAAGCCGGAGCCCGTGACATGGGCACAGCACGGTACGTTTTTGGCCGCCGGTGTTGGCTGGCAGCCGGGTGCAGATGGCCGTGGTGGGGTGTCTCGAGCCTTCAGCGGCTACCCCCCCCCACCACTCTGGTCCCCTGAGAAGCTGGATGATGGTAAGGCGAGGCGGCGGCGCCTCGGTCCTCTTTTCCGCTTTCTTTTTTTCCTGGTGCAGATGCCATACGTGGGGCGGCCTGCGGTGTCCGGTCTGCTCCTGGCGTCCCTGGTTTGTACCAGCCGGGCTCAGTGAAGGGGAGGTCTGCACGGTGCTGTGAGCGAGGTTGGTCGGCGCCTCGGTTCCTTTGCTCTCTGGCCCTAAGCCGGAGCCCGCGATGCGGGTACAGCACGTTTTTTTGTTTTTGGCCGGTGGTGGTGTCCGGCAGCCGGATGCAGATGGCCGGCGGGGTGTCCTGAGCCTTCAGCGGCTTTCCCCCGGCCCCCCGCCTGAGCTGTTCCACACCTGGCTTTTTCTCTCCGGGGTAACCTGTTCCCTGCGTTTGTTGGGCAAAGGCCGGTGGCCGGCGGCGGCCGCCGGCACTTGAACGCTGGAAGACCGGCGGAGTCGAGCCTGTCGCGGCTTTACCCCGGTCCAGCCGAGTCGGCTGAAGGGAATCCTTGTGCGTGGCGGGTGGGTGGCGGCGGTGGCGGGGCACATCCCGCGCACCCGGTCCCCCACCCCCTCGACTGGTACCGGTACGGAGGCGTAGCCTACTGAGGCTGGCCTCGGGCACGTCGGACAGGCTTCGCGGCGAGCCGGCTCTGCCGGTGTTGAAGCCGCCGGAGCACCTGTCACGGATGTCGCCCCTGCTCGCTCGCACGCAGAGCCCCGCGTCGTCCGCCCGCCCGCTTGCGGGTGGCCGAGGGCAGGCGCGCGGTGGCTGTCGCTGTCCCAGGACCCGTGGCCGTTGTGGCCTTCGCTGAT
>NW_027437998.1:30000-37500 GCF_965140245.1 Athene noctua | reverse complement strand
GTCCCTCCCGGCCGGGTAGACCTGGTGTCCCTCCCGGCCGGGTAGACCTGGTGTCCCTCCCGCGGGCGGCCTCCAGCCCAAGTCCGGCCGGCCGGGTAGACCTGGTGTCCCTCCCGGCCGGGTAGACCTGGTGTCCTTCCCGGCCGGCCGGCCGGGTAGACCTGGTGTCCCTCCCGGCCGGGTAGACCTGGTGTCCCTCCCGGCCGGCCGGCCGGGTAGACCTGGTGTCCCTCCCGGCCGGCCGGCCGGGTAGACCTGCCGGCCCGCAACCGGCCTGGTACCCACGTCGTACTGGCGGGGTGGATGCGGGCTCCCCAGATTTAAGCGTACGTGCTTCTCTCGGCGAGGTGCAGGGCTGCCGGTTGGCGGCGGTGGGGGTGAGAGGAGCGTGTCATTTCGGTTTTTTACCCTCCGCTCGTCCGAGATTGCAGCGCCTGTAATACAAGGCATGAAGCTGCAACCTCCCGCCCCGTGCCGTCGTCGTCTTTTCTGGGTTGCGATCGCAGCCACCACAGAAACGGGAAAAGAGAGATGAAAAGGAAAAATTAGTTGTTTTTTTTTTTTCTACAGCCGCCTCCCCCTGCGGTGCTCACGCCGCTGCCCTGCCCGGACCCGCTGGCCGCCGTGCGACCGCTGGCATCGACCGGTGTCTGCGTCCGCGTGGGGTCCCAGCACGGCCGGGTCTCTGGCCGGCATTCCCGCCACCCCCTCCCGGCAGCCCCCGCGCTCCCCGCCGCCTGCCCCTTGTGACGTCACAAGTAGCCGAGGAGGGGTAACAGGGCGCTTCCGGGCCCGGGCTCCCGAGCTGCCTGTGACGTCACGCCGTGCCCGAGCGGGCCCTGGCTTGAAGCAGGCGGCGGCTCGGGATGACACGGGCACCCGCGTAGCTCCAAGGCAGGGAGCAGGCCGTGGCCTGAGCCTCTCGCGGCGAAGTCACGCCTGGACTAGGACGTGATGGGCCTGGGCCGGGCCGTGGCTGGTGGGCTCTCACGCGAGGGGGTCTCCTGCAGCTTTCGAGCCGGTAGGCAGGCCAGCGGCGAGGCGAGGCCTGGCTTATGCAGCGCCCCTCGTGATCTCACCTTCAACTGGGGAGGCGACGGGGCCAGCGCAGCTGCCGGCTAGCGTACGGACGCGAGGGTCGGAACCGGCAGGGAAGAGTTCGGCTGAGACGGGATCGAACGCGGACCTGAAAACACGCGACGAGAATCACGAACGGAGAGGTCAAGCGGAAGCCTGACCAGCGCTAGGGCATCGATTCAGAAACGGTTCAGGAGCTCACGCTCTGCCACGCACGTGCGCCCGCCTGCCCCGCACCCCCACAAGCTGCCCGGCCCGAAGCCGTCTGCCTGGGGCTGCCCGCGCGCGCACGCGTATACGGCCGCCCCCCCATCCCGCCAAAGCCGCCCCACCCGCCACGTGCTTCTCCGTGAGACCGGCGGCGCCCCCCCAACACCGCCGCTTGGCCCGCGACGAGCCCGCCCCCCCCCCCCCCCCCCCCAACCCTCCCGCCACCAGGTTCACCGTGACACCGGCCGCCCCCCCCCACCCCCCAGCCCACCCACCCCCCCCGCCACCCCCCGCCCCATCCCACCCCCCCACCCCCCCCCCCCCGCCCCCCCCCGGGGTTCGCGAGGAGACCGGCCGCCCCTACCTCCGGCCCGCTTTCCACCAGCAGCAGCACATTGGCCGCTCCAGGGAAGGAAGGCGGGAGACCTTAGGACCCAGCGGCGTCGCCGCCGCCGCCTCCGTGCCGGGGGGCCCGGAGGGGCCTCCCGCCGGCGGCGGCGATGATGGGTGCGCGTGTTTTGGACGCTGAGCCCCCGCAGCTGCCGAGTCCCTGCCGCGCCGTGCCCGCGGCCCGGCTCCCCGCCTTCCTCAGTCGGTCGCTCGGCCGCCCGCCCTCCTGCCCGCCTGCTCCGTTCCCGCCCCGGGTTGAAAGCCAAACGAACGCCGAAGGGGTGGGAGGGAGAGCAGCGACGGGGCGGGGGTGTGTGTGTAACAACAGAAACCGCTCCCCACCAACACCACCCCCCCACCACCCCCCCCCCCCCCCCCGCCCCCCCACCGCCGCAACGAGCTCTGTCGACCCCCCTGCCGACCCCCCCCCAACCCCCACCCCTCCCGCCACCAGGTCCACCGTGACACCGGCCGCCCCCTGCCACCCCCGGGGTTCGCGAGGAGACCGGCCGCCCCCTACCTCCGGCCCGCTTTCCACCAGCAGCAGCACATTGGCCGCTCCAGGGAAGGAAGGCGGGAGACCTTAGGACCCAGCGGCGTCGCCGCCGCCGCCTCCGTGCCGGGGGGCCCGGAGGGGCCTCCCGCCGGCGGCGGCGATGATGGGTGGCGCGTGTTTTGGACGCTGAGCCCCCGCAGCTGCCGAGTCCCTGCCGCGCCGTGCCCGCGGCCCGGCTCCCCGCCTTCCTCAGTCGGTCGCTCGGCCGCCCGCCCTCCTGCCCGCCTGCTCCGTTCCCGCCGCGGGTTGAAAGCCAAACGAACGCCGAAGGGGTGGGAGGGAGAGCAGCGAGGGCGGGTGGTGGTGGTGGTGGTGGTGTAACAGAAACCGCCCCCGATCCCCCACCCCCCAGCCGTAGTGCTCCGCGGCGCCGAGGAGGCTGCGGTCGGTTGGCGGCCGCACCCACCGCCCTGCAGCTCCGGAGTTGCAGCGGTGGGGCGGGGACCAACGGCTCTTCGGGCGCGCGGGCGACGGTGGGGGTCGGGGGGCTGGGGGGGGTGGGGGGCTGGGGGTGTCTGTGTGTGTGCGCGTGCGTGTGTCTGTGTCTGTGTGTGCGTGTGTGTGTGTGTGTGCGCGCGCCTGTGTCTCTCTCTCTCGCGCGCGCGCTCTCTCTCTCTCTCTCTCTCTCTGTGTCTCTGCGTGTGTGTCCGAGCGCGTGTGTGTCGCGGCGGGGGGGGGGGGGGGGGGGGGGGAACAAACAACAAAACAACAATCCGAACAACACACACACACACACACACACACACGCGCACACACCCCCCATTCCCACACATAAAGCCCGGGAGCCCCCTTCCCACCCCCCCACCCCAACCCCGTCGAAAAAAACCTAAACGCGAATGCCAGCGAGCGCCTGGCAACGCCGGGACCCGGACCCGGACCCGGACCCGGACCCGGACCCGGACCCGGTGAAGGGCGCCCGGTGCCCACGCCTCTGCGGCACAGCGAAAGGCGGGGGGAAAGAAACAAAATAAAAACACACACACGCACCCCCCCCCACACCCCCCCTCCCCCGAGACTAAAGCTAAACCCACGCTGCGAAACCAACAGCTGAAGCCGAGGACCGCCCGGCAGCGCCGGGACCCCGACCCGGCGAAAAGCGCCCGGTTCCCGATGCGAACTCGCTCCAGCGAGACGGGCGTCTCCGTTGGGGGTGAGGTGCGGGGAACGTCGCCGCTTCTGCCGGGTCCCCTGGCAGCCGCGGGAAGCGGGGGGGGGGAGTGGCGGGCGGCGCCGTGCGGCGCGGAGTGGCGCGGCGCAGAGGGGCTGACTGGCGGCCGAGGGGGCGGGCAGCGAATGATGCCAGCGACTGCATGGCAGCCAACGGGTCGGGGCGGGGGGGTGGGGGGGCTGGTGCTGCGTGCACATGAGAGCGCGGCGGGGCGCGGGGGTGCGGGGGTGCGTTAAGAAAAAAAATTTCCCTTTTCATTTATTTTTTTTCGGATTTCATTGGCATCTATCGAAACAAAAATGTCTCGCACGACGCGGCCGCCAGGTCTACCCGCCTCCGGGGCGTGAAGCGGCCGACAGGTCTGCCCGCCTCCGGGGCGTGAGGCGGCCGTCAGGTCTACCCGCCTCCGCGGCGTGAGGCGGCCGTCAGGTCTACCCGCCTCCGCGGCGTGTGGCGGCCGTCAGGTCTACCCGCCTCCGGGGCGTGTGGCGGCCGTCAGGTCTACCCGCCTCCGGGGCGTGAGGCGGCCGTCAGGTCTACCCGCCTCCGGGGCGTGAGGCGGCCGTCAGGTCTACCCGCCTCCGGGGCGCGACGCGGCCGTCAGGTCTACCCGCCTCCGGGGCGTGAGGCGGCCGTCAGGTCTACCCGCCTCCGGGGCGCGACGCGGCCGTCAGGTCTACCCGCCTCCGGGGCGTGAGGCGGCCGTCAGGTCTACCCGCCTCCGCGGCGTGAGGCGGCCGTCAGGTCTACCCGCCTCCGGGGCGTGAGGCGGCCGTCAGGTCTACCCGCCTCCGGGGCGTGAGGCGGCCGTCAGGTCTACCCGCCTCCGGGGCGTGTGGCGGCCGTCAGGTCTACCCGCCTCCGGGGCGTGAGGCGGCCGTCAGGTCTACCCGCCTCCGGGGCGCGACGCGGCCGTCAGGTCTACCCGCCTCCGGGGCGTGTGGCGGCCGTCAGGTCTACCCGCCTCCGGGGCGTGAGGCGGCCGTCAGGTCTACCCGCCTCCGGGGCGTGAGGCGGCCGTCAGGTCTACCCGCTTCCGGGGCGTGAGGCGGCCGTCAGGTCTACCCGCCTCCGGGGCGTGAGGCGGCCGTCAGGTCTACCCGCTTCCGCGGCGTGAGGCGGCCGTCAGGTCTACCCGCCTCCGGGGCGTGAGGCGGCCGTCAGGTCTACCCGCCTCCGGGGCGTGAGGCGGCCGTCAGGTCTACCCGCCTCCGCGGCGTGAGGCGGCCGTCAGGTCTACCCGCCTCCGGGGCGTGAGGCGGCCGTCAGGTCTACCCGCTTCCGCGGCGTGAGGCGGCCGTCAGGTCTACCCGCCTCCGGGGCGTGTGGCGGCCGTCAGGTCTACCCGCCTCCGCGGCGTGTGGCGGCCGTCAGGTCTACCCGCCTCCGGGGCGTGAGGCGGCCGTCAGGTCTACCCGCCTCCGGGGCGTGAGGCGGCCGTCAGGTCTACCCACCTCCGAGGCGACCGGCGGTGGCCGCTAGGTGTACCCGGCTCCACGTTGCCGGCGGCCGGCTCAGCGTCCGTCGAAAGGGCTGCCAGGTCTACCCGGCTCCGTCGGGACTTAGAGCGCGGGCAGACCTGTTGGCTCCGGCAGTTCCTCCAAGGGGTCGCTGTTTCGCGCTGCCTCCAGTTAGGTCATCGTAAGAGTCGGCGTCTCTGCAGCGCCTCCCCCGCTGGCAGGCAGACACTGCCTTTAAGCGCCCCTTTCCGGCGCGGACCCATATTCTCCTTATATAGGGGCACGAGGCGTCTCTGCTCCAGACAAGCGCCACCGAGCGAGGGCACGCGGCTTAGCCGGCCAAGTGGAATGCTGGGCGGCCGCAGACGGTGGTTTCCCCCGGGGAATTGGGCACGGTTCTCAAGCCGGTGCTCTGTCAGGCGAGCGTGCACGGAACCGAGAGCACCCAGAGAGATGCCGAACGGCACGAAGCCGGGCGGCGTTGGGGCGGTCGCTGCCGAGTGGTGAGAAAAGGACGGGCAGAGGTGCACGGGAGAGGCCGAAGACCGGTGGCCGGAGGCGGCTGGCGGCACTTGAACGCTGGATACTGGGGGGGGGAGCCGAGCTGTGAGACTACCGTGGGTGGTTACCCCCGTCCCCCCCCCGGTCCCCCGAGAGCCCGATGATGGCGGAGGGGGGGAGCGCCGGTATGTGTGTTGACACAGCGGTGCTCCGTACGGTTCCAGCCCGTCGGGGGCTGTTGCCCAGCTCCTTGAGGGGGCCTTGGGGATGGGACGAGAGGTGGCGGCGGCGGCACCTGCTCCCTTTGTTTGCCGGCCTTAAGCCGGAGCCCGTGGCATGGGCACGCCACGGTTTTGGCTGGTCGCGGTGGCCGGCAGCTTGGATGCAGACGGCCCGGGGGGGGTGTGTCTCGAGCCACCGGTGGGTGGCCCCCCCCCCCCCGGCCCCCCGAGAGCCCGACGATGGTAAGGCGAGAGGCGGCGGCGCCTCCCTGGTTCTTGGTTTACTCCTTTCGTTGCCGGTATCGTATGCCATACGTGCGGGGCGGCCTGTGGTGTCCGGCCGGCTCTTGGCGTCCCTGGTTTCTACCGGCCGGGCTCGGTGAAGGGAGGTCTGCACGGTGCTGTGAGCGAAGGCTAGTCGACTCCTCGGGTCCTTTGCTCTCTCGGCCCTAAGCCGGAGCCCGTGACATGGGCACAGCACGGTACGTTTTTGGCCGCCGGTGTTGGCTGGCAGCCGGGTGCAGATGGCCGTGGTGGGGTGTCTCGAGCCTTCAGCGGCTACCCCCCCCCACCACTCTGGTCCCCTGAGAAGCTGGATGATGGTAAGGCGAGGCGGCGGCGCCTCGGTCCTCTTTTCCGCTTTCTTTTTTTCCTGGTGCAGATGCCATACGTGGGGCGGCCTGCGGTGTCCGGTCTGCTCCTGGCGTCCCTGGTTTGTACCAGCCGGGCTCAGTGAAGGGGAGGTCTGCACGGTGCTGTGAGCGAGGTTGGTCGGCGCCTCGGTTCCTTTGCTCTCTGGCCCTAAGCCGGAGCCCGCGATGCGGGTACAGCACGTTTTTTTGTTTTTGGCCGGTGGTGGTGTCCGGCAGCCGGATGCAGATGGCCGGCGGGGTGTCCTGAGCCTTCAGCGGCTTTCCCCCGGCCCCCCGCCTGAGCTGTTCCACACCTGGCTTTTTCTCTCCGGGGTAACCTGTTCCCTGCGTTTGTTGGGCAAAGGCCGGTGGCCGGCGGCGGCCGCCGGCACTTGAACGCTGGAAGACCGGCGGAGTCGAGCCTGTCGCGGCTTTACCCCGGTCCAGCCGAGTCGGCTGAAGGGAATCCTTGTGCGTGGCGGGTGGGTGGCGGCGGTGGCGGGGCACATCCCGCGCACCCGGTCCCCCACCCCCTCGACTGGTACCGGTACGGAGGCGTAGCCTACTGAGGCTGGCCTCGGGCACGTCGGACAGGCTTCGCGGCGAGCCGGCTCTGCCGGTGTTGAAGCCGCCGGAGCACCTGTCACGGATGTCGCCCCTGCTCGCTCGCACGCAGAGCCCCGCGTCGTCCGCCCGCCCGCTTGCGGGTGGCCGAGGGCAGGCGCGCGGTGGCTGTCGCTGTCCCAGGACCCGTGGCCGTTGTGGCCTTCGCTGATCGATGAGGCACTTGGGGTCGCGTCGGAAAGGGCCCCCGGCGGGCCGGCTCTGCTGTACTCCCCGTAATAGGGAGCCGCGGTGGCGTCCGGTGTTCAGGCAGGGCGGTCTCCTTTCCAATTCGCTTCCCCGCTGTGAGCGAGGTATCGTCCTAGTCTCTTCCCCCCCCCGAGCGAGAAGGGGGCCGTGGCGACGGCGGCGAGGCGCGTGCCTCCCCCGTGTCACCTCACCCTGTCCTGCTGCCGCTCGGCGCGGGGGGGGGTTTCCTGGGCCTTCCTTACCGAACCAGGCTGTGTGACAGCCGCGTGGCCCCGCGAGCCACCAGGTGTCCTAAACCACGCCGAGGCGCCGGTGCCGACCTCGGTCCGGGTGCCCGTGGGTGCCGGCCGCAAGCAGCGCTGGGCGGCGAGGGCGGTCGAGCCGCGAAAGAAACCGGGCCAAAGCGAGGGAAGAAAAGCGTGTCCGGGCCGCGTCTGCCCGGGCGGGCCTGGAGGCGTGCCGCGGGCGGCAG
>NW_027437998.1:12500-17500 GCF_965140245.1 Athene noctua | reverse complement strand
AATTAGTTGTTTTTTTTTTTTCTACAGCCGCCTCCCCCTGCGGTGCTCACGCCGCTGCCCTGCCCGGACCCGCTGGCCGCCGTGCGACCGCTGGCATCGACCGGTGTCTGCGTCCGCGTGGGGTCCCAGCACGGCCGGGTCTCTGGCCGGCATTCCCGCCACCCCCTCCCGGCAGCCCCCGCGCTCCCCGCCGCCTGCCCCTTGTGACGTCACAAGTAGCCGAGGAGGGGTAACAGGGCGCTTCCGGGCCCGGGCTCCCGAGCTGCCTGTGACGTCACGCCGTGCCCGAGCGGGCCCTGGCTTGAAGCAGGCGGCGGCTCGGGATGACACGGGCACCCGCGTAGCTCCAAGGCAGGGAGCAGGCCGTGGCCTGAGCCTCTCGCGGCGAAGTCACGCCTGGACTAGGACGTGATGGGCCTGGGCCGGGCCGTGGCTGGTGGGCTCTCACGCGAGGGGGTCTCCTGCAGCTTTCGAGCCGGTAGGCAGGCCAGCGGCGAGGCGAGGCCTGGCTTATGCAGCGCCCCTCGTGATCTCACCTTCAACTGGGGAGGCGACGGGGCCAGCGCAGCTGCCGGCTAGCGTACGGACGCGAGGGTCGGAACCGGCAGGGAAGAGTTCGGCTGAGACGGGATCGAACGCGGACCTGAAAACACGCGACGAGAATCACGAACGGAGAGGTCAAGCGGAAGCCTGACCAGCGCTAGGGCATCGATTCAGAAACGGTTCAGGAGCTCACGCTCTGCCCACGCACGTGCGCCCGCCTGCCCCGCACCCCCACAAGCTGCCCGGCCCGAAGCCGTCTGCCTGGGGCTGCCCGCGCGCGCACGCGTATACGGCCGCCCCCCCATCCCGCCAAAGCCGCCCCACCCGCCACGTGCTTCTCCGTGAGACCGGCGGCGCCCCCCCAACACCGCCGCTTGGCCCGCGACGAGCCCGCCCCCCCCCCCCCCCCCCCAACCCTCCCGCCACCAGGTTCACCGTGACACCGGCCGCCCCCCCCACCCCCCAGCCCACCCACCCCCCCCCGCCACCCCCCGCCCCATCCCACCCCCCCACCCCCCGCCCCCGCCACCCCCGGGGTTCGCGAGGAGACCGGCCGCCCCCTACCTCCGGCCCGCTTTCCACCAGCAGCAGCACATTGGCCGCTCCAGGGAAGGAAGGCGGGAGACCTTAGGACCCAGCGGCGTCGCCGCCGCCGCCTCCGTGCCGGGGGGCCCGGAGGGGCCTCCCGCCGGCGGCGGCGATGATGGGTGGCGCGTGTTTTGGACGCTGAGCCCCCGCAGCTGCCGAGTCCCTGCCGCGCCGTGCCCGCGGCCCGGCTCCCCGCCTTCCTCAGTCGGTCGCTCGGCCGCCCGCCCTCCTGCCCGCCTGCTCCGTTCCCGCCCCGGGTTGAAAGCCAAACGAACGCCGAAGGGGTGGGAGGGAGAGCAGCGACGGGGCGGGGGTGTGTGTGTAACAACAGAAACCGCTCCCCACCAACACCACCCCCCCACCACCCCCCCCCCCCCCCCCGCCCCCCCACCGCCGCAACGAGCTCTGTCGACCCCCCTGCCGACCCCCCCCCAACCCCCACCCCTCCCGCCACCAGGTCCACCGTGACACCGGCCGCCCCCTGCCACCCCCGGGGTTCGCGAGGAGACCGGCCGCCCCCTACCTCCGGCCCGCTTTCCACCAGCAGCAGCACATTGGCCGCTCCAGGGAAGGAAGGCGGGAGACCTTAGGACCCAGCGGCGTCGCCGCCGCCGCCTCCGTGCCGGGGGGCCCGGAGGGGCCTCCCGCCGGCGGCGGCGATGATGGGTGGCGCGTGTTTTGGACGCTGAGCCCCCGCAGCTGCCGAGTCCCTGCCGCGCCGTGCCCGCGGCCCGGCTCCCCGCCTTCCTCAGTCGGTCGCTCGGCCGCCCGCCCTCCTGCCCGCCTGCTCCGTTCCCGCCGCGGGTTGAAAGCCAAACGAACGCCGAAGGGGTGGGAGGGAGAGCAGCGAGGGCGGGTGGTGGTGGTGGTGGTGGTGTAACAGAAACCGCCCCCGATCCCCCACCCCCCAGCCGTAGTGCTCCGCGGCGCCGAGGAGGCTGCGGTCGGTTGGCGGCCGCACCCACCGCCCTGCAGCTCCGGAGTTGCAGCGGTGGGGCGGGGACCAACGGCTCTTCGGGCGCGCGGGCGACGGTGGGGGTCGGGGGGCTGGGGGGGGTGGGGGGCTGGGGGTGTCTGTGTGTGTGCGCGTGCGTGTGTCTGTGTCTGTGTGTGCGTGTGTGTGTGTGTGTGCGCGCGCCTGTGTCTCTCTCTCTCGCGCGCGCGCTCTCTCTCTCTCTCTCTCTCTCTGTGTCTCTGCGTGTGTGTCCGAGCGCGTGTGTGTCGCGGCGGGGGGGGGGGGGGGGGGGGGGGAACAAACAACAAAACAACAATCCGAACAACACACACACACACACACACACACACGCGCACACACCCCCCATTCCCACACATAAAGCCCGGGAGCCCCCTTCCCACCCCCCCACCCCAACCCCGTCGAAAAAAACCTAAACGCGAATGCCAGCGAGCGCCTGGCAACGCCGGGACCCGGACCCGGACCCGGACCCGGACCCGGACCCGGACCCGGTGAAGGGCGCCCGGTGCCCACGCCTCTGCGGCACAGCGAAAGGCGGGGGGAAAGAAACAAAATAAAAACACACACACGCACCCCCCCCCACACCCCCCCTCCCCCGAGACTAAAGCTAAACCCACGCTGCGAAACCAACAGCTGAAGCCGAGGACCGCCCGGCAGCGCCGGGACCCCGACCCGGCGAAAAGCGCCCGGTTCCCGATGCGAACTCGCTCCAGCGAGACGGGCGTCTCCGTTGGGGGTGAGGTGCGGGGAACGTCGCCGCTTCTGCCGGGTCCCCTGGCAGCCGCGGGAAGCGGGGGGGGGGAGTGGCGGGCGGCGCCGTGCGGCGCGGAGTGGCGCGGCGCAGAGGGGCTGACTGGCGGCCGAGGGGGCGGGCAGCGAATGATGCCAGCGACTGCATGGCAGCCAACGGGTCGGGGCGGGGGGGTGGGGGGGCTGGTGCTGCGTGCACATGAGAGCGCGGCGGGGCGCGGGGGTGCGGGGGTGCGTTAAGAAAAAAAATTTCCCTTTTCATTTATTTTTTTTCGGATTTCATTGGCATCTATCGAAACAAAAATGTCTCGCACGACGCGGCCGCCAGGTCTACCCGCCTCCGGGGCGTGAAGCGGCCGACAGGTCTGCCCGCCTCCGGGGCGTGAGGCGGCCGTCAGGTCTACCCGCCTCCGCGGCGTGAGGCGGCCGTCAGGTCTACCCGCCTCCGCGGCGTGTGGCGGCCGTCAGGTCTACCCGCCTCCGGGGCGTGTGGCGGCCGTCAGGTCTACCCGCCTCCGGGGCGTGAGGCGGCCGTCAGGTCTACCCGCCTCCGGGGCGTGAGGCGGCCGTCAGGTCTACCCGCCTCCGGGGCGCGACGCGGCCGTCAGGTCTACCCGCCTCCGGGGCGTGAGGCGGCCGTCAGGTCTACCCGCCTCCGGGGCGCGACGCGGCCGTCAGGTCTACCCGCCTCCGGGGCGTGAGGCGGCCGTCAGGTCTACCCGCCTCCGCGGCGTGAGGCGGCCGTCAGGTCTACCCGCCTCCGCGGCGTGAGGCGGCCGTCAGGTCTACCCGCCTCCGGGGCGTGAGGCGGCCGTCAGGTCTACCCGCCTCCGGGGCGTGTGGCGGCCGTCAGGTCTACCCGCCTCCGGGGCGTGAGGCGGCCGTCAGGTCTACCCGCCTCCGGGGCGCGACGCGGCCGTCAGGTCTACCCGCCTCCGGGGCGTGTGGCGGCCGTCAGGTCTACCCGCCTCCGGGGCGTGAGGCGGCCGTCAGGTCTACCCGCCTCCGGGGCGTGAGGCGGCCGTCAGGTCTACCCGCTTCCGGGGCGTGAGGCGGCCGTCAGGTCTACCCGCCTCCGGGGCGTGAGGCGGCCGTCAGGTCTACCCGCTTCCGCGGCGTGAGGCGGCCGTCAGGTCTACCCGCCTCCGGGGCGTGAGGCGGCCGTCAGGTCTACCCGCCTCCGGGGCGTGAGGCGGCCGTCAGGTCTACCCGCCTCCGGGGCGTGAGGCGGCCGTCAGGTCTACCCGCTTCCGCGGCGTGAGGCGGCCGTCAGGTCTACCCGCCTCCGGGGCGTGTGGCGGCCGTCAGGTCTACCCGCCTCCGCGGCGTGTGGCGGCCGTCAGGTCTACCCGCCTCCGGGGCGTGAGGCGGCCGTCAGGTCTACCCGCCTCCGGGGCGTGAGGCGGCCGTCAGGTCTACCCACCTCCGAGGCGACCGGCGGTGGCCGCTAGGTGTACCCGGCTCCACGTTGCCGGCGGCCGGCTCAGCGTCCGTCGAAAGGGCTGCCAGGTCTACCCGGCTCCGTCGGGACTTAGAGCGCGGGCAGACCTGTTGGCTCCGGCAGTTCCTCCAAGGGGTCGCTGTTTCGCGCTGCCTCCAGTTAGGTCATCGTAAGAGTCGGCGTCTCTGCAGCGCCTCCCCCGCTGGCAGGCAGACACTGCCTTTAAGCGCCCCTTTCCGGCGCGGACCCATATTCTCCTTATATAGGGGCACGAGGCGTCTCTGCTCCAGACAAGCGCCACCGAGCGAGGGCACGCGGCTTAGCCGGCCAAGTGGAATGCTGGGCGGCCGCAGACGGTGGTTTCCCCCGGGGAATTGGGCACGGTTCTCAAGCCGGTGCTCTGTCAGGCGAGCGTGCACGGAACCGAGAGCACCCAGAGAGATGCCGAACGGCACGAAGCCGGGCGGCGTTGGGGCGGTCGCTGCCGAGTGGTGAGAAAAGGACGGGCAGAGGTGCACGGGAGAGGCCGAAGACCGGTGGCCGGAGGCGGCTGGCGGCACTTGAACGCTGGATACTGGGGGGGGGAGCCGAGCTGTGAGACTACCGTGGGTGGTTACCCCCGTCCCCCCCCCGGTCCCCCGAGAGCCCGATGATGGCGGAGGGGGGGAGCGCCGGTATGTGTGTTGACACAGCGGTGCTCCGTAC
>NW_027437998.1:5000-7500 GCF_965140245.1 Athene noctua | reverse complement strand
GGCCCGGCTCCCGCGCGAGCCGTGGTGGTGCGTGCGGGGAGGGGGGGGTTCCGCGGCACGGGGCCCCTCCCGGAGGCGCGCTCTCTCGTCGTCTCTCTCGCCGGCGGCCGGTCCGACCGGGCCGCCTCCGTCGCTCGTCTCCTGATGCGCGCGCGCGTGCGCTGCGCTTCGTCGCGCGGTCGGTGCGGGGCCGCCGAGCGCTCCCCCCCGCCACGCCGTCGCCACCCCCCTGCTTCTCGCCTCGGCTGGGCTCCGCCGCCGGCGGGCGTCCGGCTCCGGGCACCCGAACCCCCTCTCCCCACGGCCTTGCCCGACGGCAGTCCGCTGCCGCCACCGGGGTGGTGCGTGGGGGTGCGGCGGCCGAGGGCCCTCCCGGAGCGCCAGGGCACCGCCGGTCCGAGCGCGAGCGGCGGCGCGTAGGGGGAAGAGGGGGTGGCCGCCGGTGTGGTGGGGGCGCGTGGAGGCGGGAACCCCGGCCGGCCGAGCGGAAAGCCCCCGGCGCTCGGGCGCGCGCAGGAGAGGGAGAGGGGACCGGCGCGAGCCGTTGGCGGTGACGGGCTGGGCGCGGCCGGCGCCAGCCCGGCGAGAGGGGCGGCGGGCAGAGCAGGCCTCGCCGGGGTCGGGGGAGGCGTCTCCCCCGATCCTTCCTGCCCGCACCGTGGCGGGCTTGCTGCGGAGCAAGCCCGCCGGGGGGCCGGCCGGCCGCGTGCAGGGCCGAGGCCTCTGGGCGTTCCGGGCTCGGGTGCGTGGCGCCGGCCCTCGGGCCGGCGGGCGAGTTCCCGCGCCGGGCCGTGTCCCGCGCGCCAGCGGGCGGCCCGAGCCACGGCTCTCCTCCCGGGCGCAGCGCCGGGATACTGAGGGAAACCTCGGGCCCCGGGCCAGGAGGACGTGGTGGTGGTGGCGGATGTCGGGCGCGCCCCCGCGGGCGGACGCTCCCCCGATGGCGGCAGCGGGGGAGGCACCCCCGCGGGGCCCTTGAGGATGTTTCCCTCACCCCAGGGCCAGGTACCTAGCGTCCGCGCCTCCGCGGCCCTCCCTCGGCTGAGCCCGGGGGTCGAAGGCCGCGGAGCCGGGCGGAGGTTTAAAGACTCGGGCGGCTCGGTGCGACCCGCAGGGGCGGGCCCCGGCCGTGTGCGGCGGTTGAGCCTCCAGGGGCGGGAGTCGCTCTCGTGCAGGCCCTGGCCATGGCGGCCGCCGCCCACGCCGTGGGCTTTTTGTCCCCTCGGGCGGCCGCGCCGGGGAGGGGTGTCCCCCCTGCCCCCCCTTCTCCGCGGTCCGGTCTCGGCGGCGAGACCGGCGGCGTTCGGTCGGCCGCAGCCGGCCTGCCTCGCCCTCGAAACGCGAAGGGGAACCTCCCCCCCCCCCGGCGGGGAGCGCGGGCTCTCTCGCCGTCGGGGGCGATGGCGATTCCCCCACGGTCGGGGGTCTCGCCGGGCGGGGCGGCCTGCTCGGGCCGCCGCGTCTCCGTGGACGCGCAGCGGCGCGCTTGCGGCTTCGTGCTCCTTGCTTGCCACCCCCACCCCTTCCCGCCCCGGCTGAGGGGAGGGGCGGCGCAGCCCCCGGGCCCGAGCGGCGGCGGCGGCGCCGCCGCTCGGCGTGCCGGCCGGCGGTCGCTCGGTGGCCGGCCGCGTGGCCTGTCCCGTCCCGGGTCCTGCCCGTCGCTTCGCAGTCGCCTTTCCCGGTCTCGGTCAGGCGAGGCGGGTGGGCGGCCGAGGGGCGTTCCCCGTCCCGTTCTCCGCGCGGAAGCGGGGAGAGGGGGCGTCGCCTCCGGCTCAGCGGCGTCCGCCTTCTGCCTGGCGCGTGCCTGCGGAAGGGGCCGAGACGAGAAGCGGCGGCGGCGGCTCCGGGAGGGCAGCCGCGGCGGTGCGGTGGCCGGGCGGCGGTCGGGCGGAGCGCCGGGCGGCGGCGTCGCGTCGCCGTCTCGGGTTCCGGCGGTTGGCCGTCCGTCCCTGTCTCCGGTGTGGTGCGGCGGCGGCGCCGCGCGGGCGTTCCCGGCGTCGGGGCGAGAGCCGGGGTTTCGGGGCCACGGGGGCAAGGAGCCGGCTGTCGCAGCGCGCGGGCGCTGGGCGGCGCGGAGGCGCGCGCGGCGCGAGCGGGGCGCCCCCGCTGGTCGCCCGCGCGGCGGTCAGCGTCTGTGGTTTCCCCCCTCCGCGCGAGCGAGAGGCGGGTGCAGGTCCGGGCGCGCGGTCGGACGCGCCGCCGGCCCTCCGTGCGGAGGCCGGGCCGAGCCCGGGCGCCTGGGCCGCCTCCGAAGCGAGCAAGGTGCTTGTTGTTTCCCCAGGTCGGTCGGGAGCGCGGGCTCCCCGGGCCCTTGCCGTTCGGAGCTTGTTTCACCCTTCCCTTCCTTCCCTCCGTTGTGATGTCGGTACGGTCATCTGAGGCGAGGCGCGACCGTCGCCCGCCGGTCGTCGCGCGCCCCCTCCGCGCGTGCGGAGGGGGGCGGTCGGTCGGTCGGTGGGGCGGCGGTCCGTCGTCCGAGAAGGGGGCCGCTTCTGCGGAG